>NW_006408801.1:2570100-2579665 GCF_000296735.1 Chrysochloris asiatica | reverse complement strand
TTAATTTTCTTTGAGGTTACCTTATATTCTATGAACTTTTCCCTCCATTTAGTGCAGTCTATTTTATCTGGTCATCTACCTGACCTTCTCACCATCTGGATATCTGTTCCTATGTGTTTACCTTCTTTTACATTGTAATTGTTTTGATCATAGACTGACCTTCCATAGTCTCTGTGTTTGGTCTTATAGATTTGTTCTGTTCTTGACTCTTCCTTCTGTCTAGGAGGTGCTGCCAATCTCTGGTTGTTGTCTGTTCTTGTTAGTTCTCAGTCCACAGTATTCCCTTTAGGATGTTTTGTAGCACAGGGTTGGCTTTGGCAAAATCCCCTAGTTTCTGTTTATCCTGGAATTTTTGATTACACCATCGTATTTGATTGACAGCTTTGCTGGATAAAGGACTCTTGGTTGACAGTTTTTTTGTTTCAATGTTTTATATGTCTCCCCATTGCCTTCTTGCTTGTGTGGTTTCTGCTGAGATCCGAGCTTAATTTGACTTACTTGCCTCTGTATGTAACACTTCTCTTTTCCCTAGTTGCTTTCAGGATTGTTCCTTATCTTTGGTTTTGGAGAGCTTGATTATGATATGTCTTGGTGATTTTCTTTTGGGGTCTATCCTTCCTGGGGTTCATTGAGCTTCTTGAATGTTTATCTTTTCACTTTTTAGGATGTTAGAGAAATTTTCTTCCAGCAGTTCTTCAACTATTTCCTCTGTGGACTTGTATGATTCTTTTTGTTCTGGCATGCCAATAATTGTTAAGTTATTCCTCTTCGTGTTGTCCAACGTGAATCTTAGACCTTCTTCAGAATTTTTATCCTTTTTTCTGTTTGCTCTTCTATCTTAGTGGTATTGAGAGATGTCTTCCAGCTCACTAGTTCTGACTTTCATCTCTTCTAATCTACTCCTTTGCCTTTTCAGTATATTGTATATTTTGGATATTCTATTATTGATCGTTTGACCTCTTTCTATAGGTTTTGAATTGTGTCCAATGCTGTATCTATCTTATTTGACTGTTCTGTAGCACTTTCCTGACTTCTTCCTTATTTTTCTCAACTCCGTTGTAAAGTGTTTTGAAACCTTTTATAATCATTTTTCTGAATTACTGCTCAGGCATTTCCAAGGCCTGTCCTCCTTGGAAGAATGTAGTCCAGGTTTACCTCTAGGTCATTTGTGTCAGACATTTTATCTTGTTTCTGGACATAAGCTGATATGGTCATCTGTTTTTGTCTCTTGGATATGTTTAGTGTTTATCTGTGGCCTTAATAATTGATCATGCGTTTTGGTGTTTTTTATACTTTCTGATTGCCTTCAGGTAGATGTGATCAGAATGTGGGCTTCCCTTTTCACTGTTCTTCTTGCTTAACTCAGAGTAATGTTCACAGGTGCTGTCTGCCTCCCTGGTGTATGGTAGTTGCTATTGGTTCTTACCTGGATTTTGGTGTTTAATTAGAGTATGATTGTAGCTTGATTATATGGCAGTTTTCTGTCTCTTCTTGGGTAATATAGGGAGAGAAAGAGTCCCCCAAAGGTAAAAGGGGGGGGGCATAAAACAGCCAAATAGCAACAGCAAAAAAACAAAACAAAAATCCCCCACTAAAACAACAAAAACTAGACTGGATACCATAGTCTATAATTACAGAAAAGGGAGAGGAGGGAGAGAACAGGAAAAAAAAAAAATCTGTAGCCTAATATATGACTTTAATGTCCTATTTCAGCTTCTTGCCTTCAAGGCCATCTGATAAATTTCATGATGCCACTGTTGGTTGTCATGCTGTACCTCAGGATTTGCTTTAATTTTCAGCCTGTTTTGTTTTTAAACCCTCTTTCCCTCTCCACACCCTTTGTTCTGGCCTTTTCCCTATTAAACACACACACACACAAAAAAAAAGAACAGTTCAGAGCCGGCTCTTGGGTGGAGAGTATCTGTGTGCACGCGTGGCAGAGGAACCCACCAGTGGTGGGGGCGGGGGGGTGTCAACTCACTCAGGCGCCCCCTCTAGTCACCAGAATGGAGGTGTGCAAACAGTGGGGGGGGGGGGGCAATGAACAGGTACCAAAGAAAGAAAATCAGAACAAAGCAAAACCGACATAGTGTGGTGCCCACCTTCGCTCTAAGGCTCCCCCGGTGTTAGTCCATGGTGGGTCTGTTTCCCGCACTTGGTCTTGCCGTTTGGTGTCACCTAAGTTGTTGGCTCTGGGCTGCCAAGCCCGGCAGATTCAAAAGTAGCTATTGCTTACTTAAACTACAAGTTCCACTAGCGATAAGCCTTCAAACTTTAAAAAATATTCCTACATATGTGGTTCTGAGTTTTGGAGCGCTGCCCTGGGTCTGCTTTGCCTGGTATTCTGTGGTATTGCTGACAGCGAACTTCACTGCACCTCCACCCTAGCCGCCATCAATTCTGATATTCTGATAACTTTTAACATGAAACAATAGCTAAACCATCATGGAGTGTAAGTTCCTGTGGGCTGCTCTTAAAAAGACGTCTACACAAACCCCGAATTTGACTACAGATGTGCTCACAGAGGTGGGGTGGGAGGTGAATGGTTGGGGGTGGGGTTGAATTCTGGGAGACAGGCTGCTGGGACCCACAGCTTCTAAAGGAGGCATTTGCCGAGCCTTGTGCTGCAATAATCCCGTCCAGAACTCCATCATCCCATCCAGAACTCCATCATCCAGGCCAGAACTAGCAAGTGGTTGAGATTTCACATGGTGGTCTGTGTTGGCAGAATACATGACTCTCCGGGCTATGAGACAAGCACTGCTAACTACCCACCATAGCAGCAGTCTAAGGGTTTGTGCACGTCCATCAAACCAAAGTTCGCACTGGGTGGTGTCAGTAAGTCCAGGTAATGTCTGCATGCGCAGTGGGCTCCTGGCAAGACCCCAAGCTTGGGTAAGCCTGGCTCCTGGAGTTTAAATAAGAGCGCTCTATACTCTGGCAGCATAGTGGTAATGAGTCAGGCTGCTAACCTCAAGGTCAGCAGTTCGAAACTAGCAGCCGTTCCGCAGGAGAAGATGGGGCTTTTTGTAAAGATTTACAGCCTTGGAAACCCTATATAGGGTTGCTAGGAGTTGGAACCAACACCACAGCACATCACCACCACTATACCACTATACATAACAAAAAAGAGCCCAGGGTTCTGGAAAAATAGCTGAAGCAATCCATTTCCCATAATCATAATTTCTAAGCAAAGATGCATCCACCATATTAAGCAGTATGCCTCTTCCCCCCACACAAGCGACAAGGATGGCAAATGAATTCCTCATTTTCACAATCATTCTGATTACTTCCGCCCAGAAACTTCAGAGTTTCTACTCTAAGCTAGAAACAAAGTTATCTGAAAAAATAAAAATAGGAATACTTTAGTTGATATTTCAACAGGATAATCACTCTTAGGCTAAAAGTTTGGAAATCACGTTTATCTTAAATAAAGATCAGACACAACAAACTAGTTTTATTGGTATTTCTGGGCAAGTTCCAAACTCAACATATTCTAAAATCAGAGATGCTGACATTAGGATTTTGTCTCCAAGTCGCTGGTTCCTCTCAAACACGTTACAAAGGAGAGGGAGAATGGGAGCCGATCCTTCAGGACTGGGAAGGAGGCACCCTCTCAGTACTCACGCCCTTGGCTTGGACTAAGTGCACTTTCAGCACTGCTGTGTGACATTAACCCAAGTTAAAAGCGCCACTTAAGCAAGAAGCCTACCGTCACACCACGGACACTCACCCGGAGCTCAAATAACATACAGGAGTTTTAAAATAGTATTAAAATTATTTTTATTATATTCAAAGCCAGCATAGTTGGCTTTTGGCATAACTATCCATTTCTAATACAAAATTGGACTAACTAAATATCATCCAATGTATAAATAGACCATGAAACAATTTTAAAGATTAGAAAAGGAACTCTCTCCTATGAAGTAAAAAAGAAAAATGAACTATAAGAATTTTTTTTAGTGGCAAACCAATCATGAATCACTAAGGTCATTTTAGAATTTTCCTAATAGAATACAAATATTGACTTAATACAAAAGTCTTCATGCTGAGGCATCACACATGAAAACAGAACAACAGACTCTTTCAATGTTAAGGCAACGCCTGCTGTCATTGATGCTGAGTCCTTAGACGTGTGACCATCACCCATCATGTCTGTGCACGTGGGCCTAGGGAGGGAGCAAGAGAGCCGAGGAGGGCACCGTGTTCACTAATCTCACCAGGCCGCCTCTGTTCTAGGGGTGTGTAGGGGTCCTCATCTTGCAGACTCCTACTTTGTAAGCAACGAAGATACCACTGGATTATAGAATGATTTTCATGCCTGTCAGGTGAAGTTATAGAGGCCCTTGGAGTCCTGGTGTGGTGCTGTGGGCTAATGTGCTGGACTGAAAAGTTGGTTTGAGCTACAAGGTCGGCAGTTCAAACTCACCGGCTTCTCCTTGGGAACCCTATATAGTGTCACTATGGGTCAGAACTGACTCAATGGAACTTGACAACAAACAGGTGCCTCACATTCCACTGAATTGGGATACATACATAGGGGCCTCTGGGCTGCATTGTGTGCAAATAGATCACATGCCAAATGGAGGAGCGTTCCGAGAACCAGTAATTGTAGAATCCTGCATCGGCCTCACTTACTACACAATAGATTTTAGTAAATGGTTCCATTAGCAACCACCGATTCTTGGATTAATTTATCAGAAGGTTAGGGTACACTAACTGACTTTGAATTGAGCGTCTGTGGAAAGTTCTGCAACGGCCGGCAGAGATATGGTGAAGAACCAGTACAGCAGTACTATGTATCTTAAACCTTCTCTTTATAAAGATGTCAGTGGGGCGGACCAGCAACGGCGCTTCATGTATGCGAGGTGCATCAGAGTGAGGAACAAATGCCCTCCTGGAAAGGGGGCAGGTCAGAAGGAACGCAGACACCCACACCTACTTCTGGGAAGCTGGCCTCTGTCCTGAGTTGTGCGTTCCCCGAACACAACACACATGTCATGTGAGACTTTAGATGCATGCATACACTAGCTACAATTCTTAAAAATCAAGTTCACATTTCCTTACACGTGACAACGGGGCAAGTACAAAACATTGCACTAAAGCATCGAGCGTTCCTGGGTTGGACACTGACCATCCTCCTAAAGATGGGGGGGGGGGGGGGGTGGGGGAGTGGGGAGGAGGCAGGCTCTCAGGGCTGTCCTGCTGAGATTGGGACTTGAGCTGGTCCTTGTGCATGATGGGACTTCTCAAATGAAGTAACTGTCTAAAACACGCCCATGACTGAAGGGGTCAAAGCAGAACTTGTGAGGGGACCACTGAGCTAACCGTTTTGAAAAAGTGTTTTTATTTCCATCAGTTCGAGTCCTGGTGTCCCCCCAGCTGCTCCTTGAAAATCCTACAGAGGCTCACTATGAGTTGTGGCTGATTCCATGGTATCTAATGATGGTAACATTGCCACGTTTGCCACGGAAACAAAACCACTCTTCTATCACCTCGCTTTCCAGCTTCCATGCCCACTACATTCTACTGCTGCTCACCATCCCGCCATCCACATTCCGGTTTTCAGCATCTTTCGGAAAGGAATTCATTTTTCCATTCCCCTTAATTAACTGTGAACTTCCCAGCAGCCCCCATCTCTGGGTACTTCTCTTAGGGCTCGCAATGCACAGAATGATGTTTGTGTGGGACGGACCACGGGGATGCATACAGATTCACTGACCCAGATGACATATCCTGGTTTCTAAAATCTGAAGTCTTCAGAGACCTAATGAGGTTAAATGTGCATTCTCTGGATTTTATAAAGGCTAAGGGGAACGGAGTCCTGGTGTGGCACTGTGGACTAATGCATCAGACTGCAAAGCCGTTTGAACTGCAAGGTTGGTGGTTCAAGCTCACCAGCTGCTCCTTGGAAACCCTACACAGGGTCGCTATGGGTCAGAATCGACTCGATGGACCTTAACAACAACAACAAGGGAGACATGGTTCGAGTGTTTTCTGTTAAAGATGATCTGAGTCTGACATTAACTCATGTGCTAAACTATACTCTATTAAATATTTTTAAAGGAAAAACTAGTGGTCATCTTTCCTAATTTCACTCTTTATTTATCACTATTCCAAAGTAGATACGCGGCGATGAGGTAAGTCTGAGACCGCAGCTCTACCTCAGAACCCTGGTTATGTGTGAGGGTCCAACCCGCCTTCTCAGGAGACCATGCATCCAGCAGTAAAGTGTGAAGATCCAAGTGAACCCATGTCTTTATAACACCTTGGATTTCAAAGGCTGTTTTGCAAAAAGCAGCATTTATAGTTAGGAATACATCAAAATAATACACAAATGTCTTGTGTTTCCCCGATGAAAAAACTGAGAAAAGTCACAAAATGGATGATTGATAATATATTTTTTTCTTTCACCAAAATAAAAATAGTCTTTAGACTCACCTGCTGGTACCTTCAACAGGCAGCTAACCAGTACGGCCCTGAAACGAGGCCTTCTGTACAATTAGAAACGAAACCACCACTGCTTAGACACTGTCCTGAACAGGCATTGAATGCTGAAAGCAAAATAAATAACCCAGCAAGAACAAAAAGGTTTAAATTCCATTCATTTCAACTTTGCGGATATTTGGTCATCAAAATAAACCCACGTTACCTACATATTTTCATACAAAACAATAAAAGAAAAAGTGCATCAAGATACCAGCAGGATCTCAGTCCTTGGGAACAGACTGACAACAGCCAGGCAGGGAGCTCACGGCTCCTAACAAGAAGTCCAAAAGCACAGGGACAGTGGGCTAAGGCTCTCCCCCCTTAAAAAAATATACACTACACAAAGCAGTTTGGAAAAGAAGTCATATTATTGAACAGTTTTCTGGCTTAAATATTTTCACATAACAAAAATTTCCGTGTCGCATCAGTATCACTATATACAGACGCCCAGAAGGAGAAACAGTGAGGACAAAAATCAAAAGGCTCCTCCCCCTTTTCACGTGACAGTGAGACAGTCCTCCCGACAGAGTGAGTCCAGGCGGGGTTGGTAAGAAAGTGACTCTGTTCCAACGCCAAGGAGCCGAGACGAGAAAAGGAAAAGAAATCATCAACCCGGCTTTGTGTGGCGGGCGACGAGGCGATGGGCACTTGTGCGTGCGTGCGTGCGGTGTTGACCTAGAGCTTTGAGAGGCCCAGCCACGTGGAGCCGCTCTGGCTATGTACAGGGAGCATATAAATAAGTGGAAAGGAAACACTGCGTCAGGGACGGTCTTCCATCTTTGGAATGTCAGAAGGGTGGCCTGCACTCAGCTGGGGAAGGGTGGGGGGACATGAACGTGGCACTGTCGATGATACTAAAGGGGTCCCTGAAATCAAACCGCGTGTCGACCCACGGGGCGTCTGGAGGGTGACCCTGTCTGTCCTTCCTGCGTATGGCTTGTGCTTTCTGCAGCAGCCGTCCACCTGCTAGGCCACCGCTCTGCCCCAGGTCCTGTCCTGGTGGCGAATGGAGAGAACTGGCCCAGCCATCTCTCAGGTGTTGGTGCCACTAGCTTACTATAGACTAGAAAGGGTCCATTTCTACCACTTTCCAGAACGCACAGAGATTACAGGGGAGGAATCTTCCCTGTGCGTCCAGACGTTCTTTCTCCTGGACTTTGCGTGCTTCTCTGCACTGGGTTTAGGTTCTGCTTCTTGTACCAGAACCTGAGGTAAAGTTGCCCGCCACACCAGCTTGTCCCATAGTGAGTCTGGTCTTTGCCACAGTGCTGACCAGCGGCGATGGGCTCTGGCAGACGGGCAACAGGCCTGGTGGGAAGACGGGGCAGCTGCGGGAGTCCCTGAGCTCAGTGACCGAGGCGCACAAGGGCCGACGGGCGGGCGCTCCCAGACTTTCCTCCAAGTCTCTGAAAGTCGACGATTCTGGAGATACGATTACGGCAAAACACCGATCGTGGTCACATTTCGCACACTTGAAGCTTCAAGACAGAAATCCCAAGTGCTCTGTTTTTCACAGAACGACCTCAGGGACACTTGGCAGAGCGTACTTGCACCTGCAACACGTCAGAACACGTTGGCCAGGGTTGGCCACTCGCCGGATGGCTCCTGTACCTCCAGGTGCAGTGTCCGGCCCAGCTCCGCCCCATCCTGCTCTGGGTGGGCAGCAGCCTCCTGCAGGGACCCTGTGGGTGGAGCAAAGATGGGACAGGCTCAATGCTCGACATGGGCTGTGGGGAAGCAGCTCATACTGACTTGCTTTCTGTCCCACCACAAAAAGAAGAACTAAAGCTGCAGAGGAGACTGCTGTGGGAACACAAATCCATCCCCACTCTCTCCACGGGGTCTGGGACAGCAGGGTCCATACAGGATACTGGTGACAACACTGATAATACGAATAGACACATGGCACCCCGCCCTACACACGTAGTGCACACAATCAAACAGACGAACACGCACACGCGGTGCCCTGACTTACTCACGATGAGCATACACTCTAACACACATGGACAAGCACATAGTATCCCACCATACCCATGTATTGTATACACTCTTAAGACACATGGACGCGCACACACGGGGCCCCGCCCTACCTGTGTAGCCATGCGCACACACTCTAACACACATGGATGCACACACACACGGGGCCCCGCCCTACCTGTGTAGCCATGCGCACATATTCTAACACACATGGATGCACACACACACGGGGTCCCGCCCTACCCGCGTAGCCGTGTGCGCGGCGCATGTGTAGCTTCATGTTGCTCTTCTGCGTGAAGCCCATGGCACAGTACTCGCACTTGTAGGGCCGCTCGCCTGTGTGCTTCTTCATGTGCACCTGGAGAGCGCTCTTCTGGTTGAAGGCCTTCTCACACAAGGCGCAATGGAACGGCCGCTCCCCTGTAGACAGAGCACGGGTCAGGAGGCCAGTGCAGTCCACAGCCACAGGCACACAGCCTCCACAGTCGCGAAGTCACACAATTCTAGGGAAGTTCAAAGGAAGCGATCCCGAGACTGAAGACCACACAGTGACCAGACACAAGGGGCCAGTACACGGGGTCCTGTCCTGAGGTGTAAGGAGAATGGCTAGACGTCCGGAAGGGAGTCAGCCCCCACTTTCTAGGAAAAGAACTCACAGGCCTGGAGGAGGAACAAGTAACTGCTTTCTAGTTCCCGGGTCAGAGGTCACTAGTGTAGTGGTACTGCTGAGTCGATTTTGCCCCCCACACCCCCCATGACAGAGTGGTCCCCCAGGGTCTCTAGGGTGTCCTCTTCAAGGAGGAAGAGAGCCACAAAGCGCTCAACTTGTGCGCTACCAGGGCGCTCTCATGTCATTGTTGTTGTTGTTGTGAAGTGCCATCAAGTCGGTTCCGACCCATAGCGGCCCTGTATAGGGTTTCCGAGGAGTGACTGGTGAGCTTGAACCACCGACCTTGCAGTTCAAACGGCTTTGCAGTCTGGTGCATTACCCACAGGACCACACCAGGACTCCCTTTTAGTTGACAAAATCAGTTATAAGAAACCGATCAAATGTCAGGGCAAAGGGGATACACAGATCTTGCTTTACAGGCAGGACATC
>NW_006408801.1:2536006-2569743 GCF_000296735.1 Chrysochloris asiatica | reverse complement strand
GAGCCCCCTCATCCCCCACAGCCGCACTCTCAGCCGCCCTCAGCCCCCACAGCCGCACTCTCAGCGCCCCTCAGCCCGTGTCAGTGAGCATGGGCAAAGCCATGCTCCCCCTACCTGTGTGGATGCGGCTATGCCTCTCTAGCTGGCTCGGCTTGGCAAAGGCCTTCTCACAGGTGTCGCACTTGAACACCCTCGGCTTCTGGGAGCTCAGGGACGGGCCGGCCTGGTGAGTCTGCATGTGCTCCTGTGGGACACAGCACAGGACAGTGAGATACAGTGGGCAGCACACGTGGGAAACAGCCAAGGGACACGTTGTTGTTAAGCACCCTCGAGTCGGTTCCGACCCATAGCAACCCTTATAGGGTTTCCAAGGAGCAATTGGTGAGCTTGAACCACCGACCTTGTAGTTCCAACGGCTTTGCAGTCTGGCGCATTAACCCACAGCGCTACCCCAGGACTCCTCCCTAATAAATCAAGGCAGTGACAGGGGCATGCACGCAGGGCTCTCCGGTTTGCGTTTTCATGAAATGACAGCAGATATGTGAAGAGTCCAGGTGTGGTGCTGAAGGTTAAGCACTGAACTGGTAACCATAAATCACAAGGTCAACAGTTCTAACCCATCAGCCGTTCCATGGGAACCCTGTACAGGGTCACTATGAGTCGGAACTGACTCAACGTCACTTAACAACAACAACAAGCGAGGCACTTAATAATAGCAGCAGAAGGATCCCACATGAGCCACAAATGAACGAACTTCACTGCCCCGACCAAGGGAGCTGAGGGGTGGCCCGGTCACCTGGGGCGGACAAAGTGGGATTCAAAAGTGGGTCTTGCTAAAGAACCCACCGCATCCACGGCCACTTCCGATGAGCCCAACCGTGGAAAACACGTGCCTACGGCCCTTGAAAAGACCACCATTCAGAAATGGTGAAAAGGACGAGGCCAGCTGCAGCGGTGGGGCCGGTTACCACCCTGCCACTGTTACTGGTATGCTGTTTCCTTAGTCATGACGTTGGGTCATCTGAGACAAGGGGGCATGGGGTCTCTCTGTACCATTTCTTTCAGCTGCATGTGAATCTAGTTATCGCAAAATACAGAGCCCGTTGTCTGTAGGTCTCAGTCTCTGTACTGTCTCTGGGTTTGAGGTCCAGGTAACACCGGCCTTATGAGGGGAACTGGGAAGCATCCCGTCTTCCAGTTTGAGAGAGAAGGCGCAGAATTGGTCTTAACTCTGCTTCAGGAATCTGGAGAATTCTCCAGAGAAACCATGTGGGCCTAGAGCTTTCTGTGGGAACTGATACACAGGGCTATTCAGGCTTCCTCTAGATGAGCGCTCCCTCGAACGTGGGGAGTTTCTGGAGTTCAGTGACTGCCTTGTGCTGCCTGTGGTCACCCTATTCAAGGTGGTCAAGGGGGGGACACAGGCAAGGCTCGGTCTAGTTTCATGGGTGTCACCCTCACCCCCACAGACAGCTGCACACATCCACACCCTCCCCAGTGACTTGCCAATATCTGGTGGCTGCGGTTTGCATGTCTCACCAGTCTGACAGAGAACTAGTGCCTCAGTGTGGCTTCACCCTCCTCACACACATTCTAACGTGACTGTGAACATTCAACACGTGCAACAATGCCATCAGCTCAGTCTTGGTCCAAGACCTTCCCAGACAAGCAGGGGACGCAGTACCTTGAGGTGCGTGGCCCGCTTAAAGGCCTTGCTGCAGAGCTGGCAGGCGTGAATGCGCTCACGTCCATGCGCCTCCTTACTGTGCTGCAGCAGCAGGGCCGCCGATGAGAAGGCACGGCTACACTCCAGGCACTGGTGGGCCCGGCCCTCCTGCTCGGGTGGGCTCCCCTGGGTCAGGTTCGCAGAGACATCCGTCACCTGGACCAAAGACAGAACATGGTGACCTCACACCACGGGGTCACATGCAGTCACACTGGCAGTTCATGTCATCACCTGTGTCTTAACACACAGTCACACCATGAGCACACATGTACAGCCACATTCGTATGTTCATGTGCAGTCACACCATGAACCCGCAAGTAGTTACACTGTGTCCAGTCCAGTCACACCACACATTCACATGCAATCTCACTTAGAACTCCCTCCATCACCTGAGTGTTAACAGTCACACCATGACCACACATGTACACCCACACCATGCATTCACATGCAGTCTTATTGCAAATGCATGCCATCACCCATATGTTAAGTCACACCATGACCACACATGTACGGTCACACTCATATTGTCACACCATGACTTCATGTGTAGCCACAACTCTTTATTCAGTCACACCATAACCTCACATGAACAATCACAATGAGTGTTCACAGTCGTACTGTGAATTCACACCATCACCAGTGTTAAGTCACACCATAACCTCACAAGTACTCACACCGTGCATTCACGATGCAGATTCACACCACCAGCCATGTGTTAATACAGTGACATCATGACCACACAGCAACAGCCACAACCAGGTAGTCACATGCAGTAACATTTGTGAACTGATACCCTGACCTGTGTTCACATGTAGTCACACCATGATCATGCATGCACAACCACAACCCAAGCGGCCACACCATGACCTCATGTCACAACCCACATGTTCAGTCACACTATCACCATACAGACACACCATGTTCACATGCAGTCACAACGTGACTTCATGTAGACAAACCCATGTGTTTATATACACTACACAATGACTTCCCACCTATGTATTCACACCTGTGTTCACAGACATCACATCATGCCCTCACATGTACAATCATACCTGTATGGCCACAATCACACTGTGATCACACATGTAGTCACAGCTGTGTATTTACATGCAGGTACACCATGACCTCATGTCCAGGTACACCTATGTGTTCACAGTCACATTGTGGCCTCATATAAAGTCACATCCATGTGTTCACACATCCACATGGTGAATTCATTCTGTCCCATCTGAGCATTCACACCGAGTCACACCATGGCTTCACATGTATAATTCAGACCCACGTGTTCACATGCAGTCACATGACACTCGGTCACAACTGTGCATTAACACACAGTCACACCATGACCTCACATAGAGTCATACCCATGACTGCATGCCCAGTCACACCCTTATGTTCACAGAGTCACATCCATGACCTCATGTCCTGTCACAACGATGTGCTGAGTCACACCCATGACCTCACACTCAGTCCCACTTGTGAGTTCATACTGGAGTCAGTTATATGGTCACAGCCCTCACCAGAGTCAGTGGCAACCCCTCTCCACCAGGGTCACAGTACCCGCCCTCCAGCCCCCTGTGAGGCCTTCCTTCACATGCGTGTGGCTTCCTGATGATAGTATGTCTGCTCATCATCTCAGCTCTCTCCAGCATCTGCACCAGAACTCAACTACTTAGCGATGAACAAGAAACAGCTCAGAACAGACCCACGTAATGAAAACGTTAACTAACAGTTTGAAGATGAAGAAAAAAAAAAATCCTAGCTAAGAAATGAATCAGAGTATGCGATTTCTCTGCTAGGATAAAATCACTCATTAACGAGTTAATAAACACAGAAAGCAGAATGCTATATGAGGTACCAACACTCACCTGGTACGCCAGCTCTTCACAGCCCGCTGAGGCTGTGTGCGGTGTGTGGCTCACCAGGATCACTTGCGGGGAGCCTGCACCGCCCGGGCCCGAGAGCGATGGGTCTGTGAGCAAGGCCGGGAACTGCTGGCCCTAGACAGAGAACACCACTGTCTTCAGAAGCCATCACATCAGCTAATAATATAAAAAGATTTTGTACAGCCCAGCCACTGTGGAAAACAGCTTAGCAGTTCCTCAAAAAGTTAAACAAAGAATTACCACCCAAAAGAAAGCCAACCCACTACCATGGGGTCTATTCCCACTCACAGAGACCCTGAGGAACAGAGTGGAGAGGCACACCGGGTGTCCACGGCTGTCATCTTTATGAAAGCAGACCATCTCACCTTACTCCTGTGGAGGGGAGCACCTGTGCACATCAATCACGGGGCTCCCAGGGCTCCTGAGAACTACTGGACAGCCAGGAAGCCCACCCTTAAGTACTGTTCCCCATGAACACTCACATGCATATGCAAACCAGAGACGCATGTTCATGGTAGCTTTATCTTAAAACATGAAAACAAGTCAAATTCTTCATTCATGAAAAGCTAAACAAAGGTGGCCTAAGCAAGCAGTGGATGCTGGTCCTACTGAAGCGGGAACAGACGTCACAAACATTGGGCTCAGTAGGAAGGCATCTCAGCGGCCCACGGTGCCATACAGAGAGAACATCACCTCTGGATCAATGCGCACACGGAGGCGGCTGGCTGGCTACCAGCTACAACCACACCCCTACCATTAGGGAGACTGTTAAAAGTTCTTCCTGTAATTTAGGACTCTAGCTCAAGACATGATACCATGCGAGTCATCAGCAGAGCCACCAATAAAGTCACTGGTTTGTTTGGAATGTTTCTGTTTTTCTTTTCATTGTGGACTGGGTGAGAATTCACCGAGCAGATCAGCTTCCATTCAACCACTCACACACATCTGATCTCGGTGACAGCACTCTCCTTCCTCCTCGTCTCCTGCCTCTACTCCTCCTTCTTCCTAACCTTTCCGAACTTTGTCCTTGACCTCACCCTGCTGACCTCAAATGAATGGTGATTCGAATGCGTGCATACCTCCTTCGGGTTACTGTTCCCCTTAGAAAGCCCTCAGTGACTCCATGCGCTGTCCATCAGGACCCTGACTGTGTGAAAGGAACGGTTTTGTGTCCCCTTGACTGAGCCAGGATTCCCAGTGGTTTGGCGGCTGAGATGTGGTTCGAGTCACACGGTGAGCTCAGTGTAGTTAATGCTATTATTGACTATGAGCAGTCAATCCATTGAAAGGATGTTTCCTCGGAGCTGTGGCCTGCTTCTGATACACTGGACACGCAGGCAAAGCTCGTTGGCTTTCTGCTAGGTCTTGTCTTCCAACCTCCAATTCTCTGGACTTGAGCCAGAGGTCTGCTCTATTACCTACCGATCCTGGGAGCCGTCAGCAGGCTGCCTTCTGACCTGCCTGCCTGCCGATCTTGCTTCATCTGACCCAGAGCTGGGGCTCTTTCTCTTCTACAGTTGTGAGTCATTTTCTTGATCTATACTACTCTTGATATGTACATACACATAGAAATTTCACAGGTTTTGCTTCTTTAGAGATCCCAGCCTAAGACAGCAAATGAAATGGAAACCAGTCTTTGAAAAACAAAACGATCCTGGAGGGGCACGCAAGGTGCTCTTTACCCAGCATGCATCAGGGCTTCGGAGCCCACTCCAGCTAAGGCCAGAACCTGAAGGGAGGTGAGTAAATGTGTGAGTCTGGGTGGGCTGCCTGCCCTCACCTGTGAGGTGATGTTCAGTGTCACCGTGTCCAGGCCTCCGGAGAGCATGCCCTGAGTGTCGGCCAGCGTAAGCGTGACGCTGGCGTCACCTCCCACCCCAGACGATGCCATGACCAGGTTCTGTGTGGCTATGGTGGATGGAGACATGGGTGTAGTAGAAGGCAGGCTCCCTGGGGCAGCTGTGAGGTCTACAAGAGAGATGAGAAGAGGTCAGTGGGAAGACAAAGAACGGTGTCTTTTCACCGTGCTCGGCAGGGGCCCACACTGCATCAGCCTGCAAAACTGCACCCTGGAAATCCTCCAGTCTGGCACACCGATGGAACTCGCCCGAGTTCCATAGGCCTTTTTAACTTTGGGTTTCATTTCACAATTCATAGACATTTTGGCTCGTGACCTTTTGCCTGCAACCTACACAACGTAACTAAAGCCTTCCACTGACCGCGTCCTCTCCCCCACCTTCCTCCCAGGGCAGAGGCTGCCCTTGGGTCCAGTGTGGTTGACTTTTCCCATGAACCTGTCCCTCTCTGATACCACTGTCCCCCTACAGACCTGTCTATTGTTGGCTGGGGACGAGTTTTCTTCCAGGCCTGAAAGGTTGCCAGCAGTTACACGGTTGTTTCTTAACCAGAGTCTAGAGAAAGCCAGTACCACACAGCCCAGCCACACTGGGGACATCTGTGACTGCCAAGGTCCACACACTCTCCCAACTCAGTACCCACGGAGCGAGGACGGCCCTCACTCAACCCTGTAAACGCCAACCTGCCTGCTTGACCACGCAGGAGTCTTTACCAGACATCGCCATAGAACTACACTGGACATCCCCCTAATGAGGAAAGGACGGCCTCCGGGCAGCGCAGGACACAGGCAGACCTTCTCCTGGTAGCAGCACCCAGCTGGCAAACAACAGGCTTCAAGTGGGATTATCCATGTCCTTTGGTGGGCACCCCTAAGAAAGCCCTCTTTAAAGGATTAAAAAACAAACGTGACATGCTTCTCAAACACAACGCTGCCTGAAATCTCTGCTTGAATAAGGTTGGCAGCTTCTAAGAAAACTGCATTATAATCCGGCCAGGTTTCAGAAGTAGGAAGCCTCATCGTGTTTCTTTATCATTTCAAAATGGTGCCCCTCAGTGTCAAGTCTTCCCGGTGTGGACCACCCATGGAAGTTCCTACCGGGATGGGGACGCACAGAGCTGGTGAGGAAGCAAGTGGCTTCACAGGTGAGCGCTCTTCCTATACCAAGGTACTGGAGGAATCGGAGAACAGAGCACAAACTGTACCTAAGGAGACTCGGTGTAACATTAACAATGCACAAAGCTTCTGTAATTAGCAGAGGATCTTTTCCTTTACAGTCTTATCCAATCCCTGAGACAAAGCTTCAAAATACTTAACAGGTGAGATCAACTAAATTACACTGAAAAGTAAGAGTGCTCGTTCAAGGAGCTGGTAACAAATTGTTTAAAAGTCTAAGCAGAAGACAGCACATGGCCTGAGGGAGCAGCAGCCTTCTCCGGAATGCTCAGGGCATCATGAAGAGCCCCGTGGGTACAGACAGAATGCGATGCTGACATGAGACTCACCCCAATTCTATAACCCCATTCGGGTCATCAGACAGCCAAAACCTCGGAGAAAATGAACCCGTGTCTCCCCCACTGTGCCCGCAATGTCAGCAGGACCCTCCTGCCCTCGGACCTGCTGTAGCACTGATTCTGCCCCAAGGGGACTCCCAGACTGTAAGTCTTCATGGGAGCAGATCGCCTCATCTTTCCCCACAAAGCAAGTGGGTTTGAACTGCCCACCTCTCGGTTAGTACCGAGTGCTTTAACCACTGCAGCACCATAGCCTCGGCGTCGACACGTTCTCATTCTTCCACTTCTCCATCTGACCAGAACAGGTCACCTCCACGTTCACCCCGCAGCCCAGGGAACTGACTGCCCTCCACTCCCTCCTCCGTTCACTGGCCAAGGAGTCCAGAGGGCCTCCTGGAAGCCCCAGGATCCTGGGACCGCTACTTCAGTCTTCCGTAAGCAGGCAGAGGTTCCCTGAACTCCCCACACAGAGTTGTTAAACTCCTGTTCAGCAGGCTCGGAGATAAGGGTCAGGATTCTAGAGAGGGTGAGCAGGTGTCCAGGCTGTGCTGAAATGTCCACTGTGCAACTTAAATGGTGTGGGATCTACACTGGACAGCTGACCCACAGAGGACCAGCCTGTATCAGTCAAAAAGTAAAGCAAAATTCTGCTCAGTTGGAAAGTATAACAAAAAAGGATGATGTTCTAGGTCCAGATTGAAGCATTTAAACCAACAGAGGGATGGGGTGGGCCATCGTAGTACAGCACAGACATGATGGGACAGTGGAGGGCAGGAGTGGTCACCAGCGACAGGGGACAGAGTCATCCCTAAGGCCAAGGGAAACACTGTCCTCAGATCCCAGCTCCGTCCTCTGACCTGCTCTTACTCAGCAAAAGCTCCCCCCGGGGTCACTGTGGTCCCATTGCCCACCCAGCACCCACGATGCTCACAGTGGGCACCAGGCTTCCTCTTTCACACAGGGCTTCAGCTGCAGTTCACACCCAGTCATGGGAGTCGCCCACCGACACCTGCACCCTGCTCACATCTAAGATCCAAAGTGCAAGGGACCTAGTAGCTCCCAAGCTTAGTACCATCCCATCCACCCACAGTGGGTGCTACAGGGTTCAGCTGAGGAAGAACACGTGTCCCTTAACTCCATTAAGCCATGTTTCAAGTCTCATTTTAGGAACAAGTACCTGAGCATTTATATTTTTATCTCAAAAAATGGAAACAGAAAGGCCAGAGAGATGAACGGACTCTACAAAGATAGGCAGATGTTGAACTCTTTCTTATGCATCTGAGCTTGTCTGCCAAGCAGCAGTTTCTTTCTGATATGAGTTGGCTCTACCTCAAAGCCTTAGATAGCTGCCTTCTTTGAATCTGTCCCTCTGATGCCAGCTGGTGGCAGAAAGCTGATCCTGCAGGACACAGGGCACAGCATCAACACTGGGCCAGACAGAGCAGCTCTGCCCACAGCACACCGCCCACGGCACACACCCCGTGTCCCACACAAGGTAAGGTTAGGAACTGGCTGACACCCCCGAGAGGATTTGGCAGCCCAGAACGGTGCGCGCAGGAGGCATGCATTAGGTGTGAGAGGACAAGGCTTCACGCCTGCCCAGACAACTCTGTCTGCAGTGGTCGAAACTAGGGCACCGTGGACACCTCTCCTGATGCCATGGTCAGCGGCATACCTGAAGAGTTCAATGCTGCGCTCTGGGAGAGAAGCTGATCGTTGCTGATCGTTAAGGTGGCGCCTGTGGATGGGCTGTTGATGGACGGTGCAGACAACCGCAGGCTTCCGTTCAGCTCACTACTTCCATTAGAATTGTGTTGAATGAGATCTTGACCTATGTGGAAATTAGGAAGTGTGTTCAACTCAGAACAGCATCCACGCTCACAGCTTGTGTTTTTAGTAGCAGGCGGGCAGTAGTACCCTAGTTGTAGTAAGGGCCCGTGTGCGCTGTGATGCGCCACTGCACGTCTGTGGAATGAGGGGGCTGCAAGTGGTCAAAGGTTCGTAGAGCGGTGCTCAGCGTGGGCAGGCCATGCACTCTGAATGGTGTCCCACCGAGTCACGAGACCCCTGGGTGAGCGGTCCTGAGAATGACCTTTGCCCTCTACATAGTGGTGTGTTCTTGATTCCCGGAAAACACTGGTACCCATTAACTGTAAAAGTCTATGGAACTGAAGCTGCATTTGCATTCTCCAGTGTTCACAAGCACTGCTCGTGGGAAAACGGAACATCCTACAAAAGGACGCAGGTTCCCTGGGATCGCCAGGGGCATGCCCTAAGTGCTCCTCCACAGCCCTTTTCACGTGGGACACCTCAGAGGCCAGCCCTCAGTGTCCACAGGTGAGAAGCGAGGACACGGGAAACAGTGAGCCCAAGTGCAGGCAGGCGACAGAATTCCATGTTTTCTCCTCCAATGAGCCTTACGAGCCACATCAAAATCACAACATCCTGTGGATGCTGACAGCACTGAGCTCTCCCTGGATGTGGAACTCCCGCCCCTGTGGGCACACCCGTCCATGAAGACTCTGGCCCTCCCGAAGTGACAGGCCCCAGGCAGCTCAAGACCTGATATAGTGAGGGTGATCTCTTGCGGGGAGCCGGACGACGTGGCCGCGGAAGAGCCGGCTGCCTGGGCCAACACTTGGCTGAGGCTGGAGTTGTTAATGGTCAGGGTGATCTCGTGAGGACAGCTGGACGTGGACACGAGCCCCTGAGGAGTCATCACCTGAGAGAGGTCTTGGGTCCCTGGTTGTCAGCAGAAGCAAAAGAGAGGCAAGTTTAGAAGAAGCGGTCGTGGGCTGTGAGCAGACACGGGGGGGTGAGGGGCCCCTGCGGGAAGGAAGGATGAAGGTGTGTGCACAGTACGACAGAGACGGACACAATGCCGCCAACCCCGAGCCTGCAAGGCCCACAGGAAGCCAGCACACACACACCAGCAGTGATGGGAAGGCAGCTGTCCTGGTGGCGCGGAGAGCCAAGTGCTGTGCTGCCAATCTAAAGCTCAGCAGTTCAAGCCCACCAGCCGCTTCCACAGAGACAACAGAGGCAGTCTGATGGGGCCTCGGAGACCCTCGGGCAGGTCTGCTTCATCTCCAGAATGTCTACGAGGGGAGTTTCCTGTGTATGGAGCTGAGTAACCACCACCAGCACTAACAGCTCCGCTTACTTCTGGGACACGGGCTAAGCTGCTGAACTTTGCAAGGACATGACCCTACCACATCTGTCCTGTGGTCAGGACAGTGACCACCAGCAAGAGAGGGGAATGTGGGCATCCGAGCTGGTCAGGGTGCGGGCCTCACCACTGCTGCTGGTCAGCACGGAACCCTGTTCAGACAGCGGGCCAAGGGTCAGGTTCGCCGAGGTCACTGGGGGCTGCAGGGACAGGCCTGAGATGGGCTGGATGACCACACTGGCTGGGCCGGCGCTGTCTGGGCTCTGGAGCGAGCTGCTCTGGGGGGTTGGGCTGGGCTCCCCTACCAGCTGCTGGGTCAGCATGTGGCCTGGCTGCAGAGACTGCTGCAGGAGGCTTGGGTCGATCTGCAGGAAAAGGGGGCAGCATCAGAATCGGCGACAGGGCCTCTCTGGGGACACGGGCCGTGTGGCAGGCATCCTACCTGTAAGGTGATGTTGTTGATACTGGAGGCATCGATCCCAGAGATCTGGACATTGGGTCCAACCAAGTTAGCCGCCAACTGTAACTGGATACCCTCGAGGGTGGCCAGGCCACCATCTGTCAGTGACACCGTCAAGTCCCCGCCAGCTGGGCGGAGGAAGGGAAGAGTAAAGGCGGAGTTCTGAAGTTTAGAAGCTCATTTTTAGTGGGAAGCTTATATATGTCAGTCAGCTTTTAGGTTCTCTCAGTAAGAGCAGTGAGTTAACACCAAATTCCACTTTGCACCATACACACACATCATCTCACTGAATCGTGACATAAACTCAGAGAAACAGGCAATACCACTATCCATTTTAGGGATCCCTGGTGGCTCTGTAAGATAAGTACCGAACTGCTAATCACAAGGCTGGTGTTTCGAGCCTACCAGCCGTTCTGCATGAAAAAGATGAGGCTTTCTGCTCCCACAAACATTTACAGCCTCAGAAACTCTACCCAGAACTGCTGTGAGTAGGAAGCCACTTGATGGCACTCAACGACAAGTATGAATCTCACGTGCCAGGAGTGGTCATGAGGGATGACACTGACCAGTCCAGGTCTAAATCAAGTGGCGGAGTCCTGTCGGCACCAGCCAGTCACTTCACCATGAGGAGAGCACCCCAGCCCCGTGGGCCCCTGGGTCTTGTCCATACTGCTCACAGCAGAAGCAGACTGAGCAGCATTGTGAACTTGATGGGATGTGGGCCAATTCAACAGCAGCCAACAATGGTGGCAAAGTCCCCTCCAGACTCCCAGAGCCCGTCACCATTTGTACAGGACACACTTCAGCTGGGAAACTACAATACATTCCAAGCTTGAGCCCATGACAATGGACAAGCCCAGGACAGACAAGCCTCAGAGGTCTTATGGTTTTGGGCCAAGACCACCTCAGTAAGTGGTGTGGCGGCGAAGCCCGTGTCACACATTCCTAGAGCCCGTGTCACACATTCATAGAGGAGAGGTGCTGACAACTGTCACTTGGGGCATGTGCAAAACAGGAGGGGAAGGACCAACTCCACGGACAGGGGCACGAAGGGAGCGCGCTCTGTAGGAACACGGCACCTACAAAGTCTCAGTACCCATGTGGAGCCACATCTCTGAGTGCACACTCACTAAACACAAAAGCCAAACAAAATAACACAGAGACAAGAAGGAGGGAGCAGGGCAGGGGAAGAGAGGCTCCTCCAGGAAGCAGAAATTCCACTGTGCTGACTCTCCTGGGGCAGGAGGGGTGGGGGGCACGGTCATTACTGGGATCAGACAAAGCAATGCACTGTTACCATGGCTGCCCGCCCTCCCCGGCCCCAACTCAGCACTCACCAGACACAGAAGCGGGCAGAATTGCCTGGCTCATGAGTCCTTGTTGAAGCAAATTTGGATCGAACTGGCTGGTGGTGAGGACAGAGTTGTTCATGATGAACACATTGGAGTCCGAGGAGGAGGGGCTGAGCATGCTCACGGGCTGCAGCCCCTCCGAGGAGCTTCGGGTCAGCGGCCGCCTGGCCTTCCTGGGGTCAGGCCTATAGTGGAACTGCATGTGTGTCTTCCTGCGGCCCGACGTGCGGAAGCGCAGTTCACAGAGCGGGCACTTGAAGGGCTTGGCGCCCGTGTGCAGACGCATGTGCACCTTCAGGCTCCCCTTGGTGGAGAAGGCATTGCTGCAGACATGGCAGCTGAAGAGCTTCTGACCTGCAGGAGGGGTAGGGTCAGGGTCAGGGTCAGGGTCAGGGTCAGGAGGGGTGTGCAGGGTCAGTGAGCACTGCAGGAGAGCTAGAGAGGGCACAAGTTGGTATTCCATGTGTGGCCCCTTCACTCTCTGCTTTGTAAGATAAGAATGTACCCCAAGAATCACGCACTAAGCCTACAATCAGATTTGCTAAGTCCCATAAACCCCATAAACACAACAAACTGGTTCTGTCTAGCCTACAAGCAGCTCAGAGGCCATCTCTGTAACTACAGTATTGAGAACAAGGCAACCTTGTGACCTCATCACTTTTTCTTAACATTATTGAGAACAATCTCTAAAAATCCACTGTTAAACAACGCTTGATACTTTCGATAATTTGAGGAGTATTTTTGTCTGCAAACCATGCAGGAACAAAGACGCGTACAGGTTATGGGATTTTTAGCATCCCTAAGCGAAGTCCTGTGTGGTTCACCTGTGTGTGTCTTTACGTGGCAGTCGAGTGTGGACTTGACCGTGAAGCTCTTCCCGCATTCATCACACTTGTATGGCTTCTCCCCAGTGTGGATCCGAACGTGCCTGAGCAAGAGCATTAGCAAGCTAAGAATGTTTCTTGAAACCTAAGCAATCTTACCACTTTACATTGCTAATTACTCACATAAATAAAAATCAGGTGCTATGATATCGGAGTTCTAGTGTGGCACTGCTGAGTAAAGAACATCACAGTTAATCATGAGATTGGCAATTAAAACCCAGCGGCCGTTCCTCAGATACCCTATACAGGGTCACTATGAACCAACTTGACTGCACCTAACAACAACAACAACATCATGTTGATTAAGGTGCAGGTATAAGCTTTAGGCTACTTAGCATAAGGTTGGCAGTTCAAACCCACAAGGATGAGACTGAGACAGGCTCAGCCCATGGGGCTGCTGTGAGCCAGAATCAACATGATGGCAGTACGTGTGTCTTCCAGACAGTGAGTGAAACAGCGCTTAAGCAAAGCTCAGCTTCTAACTGCAGGAAGCAGTTCAGGCCCACCAGCCATCCAAGGAGAGAATCTGCTTCCGTGAGATGACAGCTTTGGAAACTCTTATGGGATGGTTCTGCTCTGTCCCAGAGTCACTGTGGGTCCGAATCAACTCAACCGCAGTGGGTTTGGTTTGTGTGTTGACTGTTAAGTGCCGTCAAATCTATCCAAACTCATAGCCACCCTGTATAGGGTTTCTAAGGAGCAGCTGGTGAGTTTGTATCACTGACCTTGCAGTCCAGTGCACTAGGAGCAGCTGGTGAGCTTGAACTGCCACCCTTGCAGTTCAAACGGACTTTGTAGTCCAGGGGATTAACTCAGAGCGCTACACCAGGACTCCAAGTACTGATTAAATGTGGCCAAAAAAGATTTTAAGCTTCACTGTTTTCAAAAACAAAAATATCACAAACAATATAAAAAACAACAAAAGTATTTGCAAGACAAATGAAAATAGGTCGAATTTCCTTTAAAATCGAACAAGTTCTTATAAATCCTGGTAGGAAAGAAGGGCCATTCACAGAACATACACAAGGCCCCAAAAGACCTGGGGACACATCAGCCGGACAGAGGGACAGGGGGCAGACAGGGGAACAAGAGTCACTCCCCTGCAAGGTATCAGCTCTCCTGCCCGCCCCTATAGCACGTGGCTCAGATCCGGGACTCAGTGTTCTCTCTTCCATCGGCACTACCCATCAGCAGGGTCTGGTGTACTAGTGTTGGCACAGCCCCATAACACAACACGGGTTGTTGAGATGTGTGGGTGGCGAACATGAACGATGCCTAAGACTCGTCAACATGGGCCATCAGAACAGAGACACAAACGAGATTGCAGAACAACACTGCACGTCAGCATCTCAGGCACGCGTGTGCACACACTTCAGAGAGCAATGTGGGCCTGCCTGGAGCCATAGCCTCCTGCCCTGTGTTTGGGTTTATTCCGATTTACCGTGACATTTTCTGAGGCAACGCTACAAAGAACCAGAGCCCTGAGCGTCTTTTAAGTGACGGCTAACAGGAGAAGAAAACCCAAAGCGTTCTTTAGCTCCTCCCACTGCAGCACGCTGCCCTGCCTCCTCTTCCTCCCTGACTGGCCTCGCAGACCCAACACCTCCAGGGAGCCCCCTGGCCTGCCAGCTCCCACCCCGCGGGCTCACTCTCCTCTGCCTGCTGCGTCTCAACCCCCAGCTCACTCACACAGCCCCCGAGTTCAGCATGTGGCTGGGGGAGCATGGCAGACCGCTGCCACCATCACTCAGCCAGCCGCCACCTTCCTCTCTCCTTGCCTACCTGTTACTGACAGGTGCTGTCATCTGGCTGACCTACAATACCACACTGCAGGTCACCAGATAGATTCCGAGTGCCTCGTCTGGCAGCTCACCTGACCAGGTCACTGGGCTTCTTAAAGCTCTTGGGGCAGTAGGTGCAGCAGTTGGCATATTTCGGTTCAGAGTCGAGTTCCGCCTGCTTGTCCTTCATCTCGCTAATGCGGTCCTTCTCCGCTGCAGACTGGACAAGAACTTTCTCAGAGACGGTGGCACTCTCTCGGGGACGAATTTTGGCCAGTTGTGCTGTTTCTTCCTCAGTGAAAGTGATGACCTCAGGACGTGATTTTCTAGATGTGCTCCTCTCTGGACATTCCTCCTCTTCCTCCATGTAAACCTCTAGATGAAGCAAATGGAACCCAAATGAGGATGAAACAGAGGAAATCCAGTAAGAACCCCAATTCTAGATGAAACACAAAGCATCTGGTGAGAGCCCTGATTCTCCATGAGACACAGAGCATTCAAGTAGAACCCCGACTCTAGATGAGACACAAGACGTGCAGTGAGAACCCCAACTCTAGAGGAGTCACAGATGTCCGTGAGAACCCCGATTCTAGAAAACACACAGGACGGGTGGTGAGAACCCTGATTCCCGATGAGACACAGTGTACAGAGAACAGCTGTACTTCTGACAAACTGTAGATGAAAGACACAGCTCAATAAAAACCCTAGGACAGCGACACCGACCTTGCATTTATCAGTCAAGTGCTTATCCTGTAGCACCATACTACCTAACAAGCAGGTAAGGCTCCAAGTAGTAAGTGCACTGAGTTGTGTACAGTAGTCCACTCCACCCCTACTTGGCTGAGAAAGTGAGCAGATCCGGAAAGCACAGATATGAAAAGCTGGAGACTCGGACACGGAATTCCCCACAGTGAGCCTGGACAGGGGCAGGGCCCACTCAGGCCCACCTCCTCATCCAGCATGTACCCTGGATTAACACAGGGGAGGGATGAAGGCCAACCTGTTACTGAGTCAGCAACCCACAAGACAAAGGTCAAATGTAAATTAGCAAATTGGCTCTAATTGACAAGACTTACTATAGGGAAGTAAAAAGAACTTCAATTTCTAGAGAGAGTCCTGGTGTGGTGCTGTAGGTAGGATACGCATTCGACCACAAGATTGGTTGGAACCTCAAGGCTGGCGGTTCAAATATACCATCCACTCCTTGGAAACCCTATGCAGGGTCACAACAACATATGAGTGTTCTATTGTTATCAAGTGCCATTGAGTAGGTTCAGACTCACTGTTATTGGCTGCCATTGAGTCAATACCAACTCATAGAGACCCAAAGCACAAGAGAACGAAACACTAACCAGTTCTGTGCCAACTCCACAATTGTGCTAAGTCAGAGCCCACGGCTGCTGCCACTGTGCCAATCAATCTCATTGGGGGTCTTCCTCTTTTTCTCCAACCCTCCACTTCACCAAACATGATACCCTTCTCCAGCGACTGGTCCCTCCTGATAATATGTCTGAAGTATGAGAAACAAAGTCTGGCCATCTTGACTTCCAAGGAGCACTCCGGCTGTACTTCATCCCACACAGATTGGTTTGTTCTTTTTGGCAGTCCATGGTACTTTTCATATTCTCCTCCAACACCCTAACTCAAATGCATCAATTCTTCTACGATCCTCCTTATTCACTGTCCAACTTTCACATGAAATGAGGTGATTGAAAATACCATGGCTAGGGTCAGGCACTACACCTTAGTCATCAAACTGACTTCACTGCTCTTGAACACTTGGAAGAGGTCTTATACAGCAGGATTATGCCTAATGCAATACGTCATTTGATTTCCTGACTGCTGCTTCCATGAGTATTGGTTGATCTGAGCAAAATGAAGTCTTGGACAACTTCAATCTTTTCTCCATTTACACGGATTTTGTTTACTGGTCATACGGTGAGGGCTTTTGTTTTCTTTACATTGAGATGCAACCTATACAGAAGTCTGTGGTCTTTGATTTTCATCAATAAATATTTTAAGTCCTCTTCACTTTCAGCAAGCAAGGTTGTACCATCTGCAGATTGCAGGTTGTTAATGAGCCTTCCTCCAATCTTGATGCCACGTTTTTCTTCATAGAACCCAGATTCTCGGATTATGTGCTCAGCACATAATAATGAATAAGTATGGTGAAAGGATACAGTCCTGGTTGCACAACTTTCCTAACTCTAAACCATTCCATGTTCCCATGTTCCATTTGAACAACTGCCTCTTGATCTATGTATTAGGTTCCTCATGAGCACAGTGAAGTATTCTAGAGTACTTAACTGTCCACAATGTTGTCAATAGCCTGTCTTGAGCCACACAATTAAAGTCTTTGTGTAGTCAATAAAACACCGGTAAACATCTTTCTGGTATTCTCTGCCTTCAGCCAAGATCCATCTGATGTCAGAAATGACATCCCTTGTTCCACATTCTCTTCTAAATCCAGCTTGAACATCTGGAAGTTGTCTGGCAATGTATGGCTGCAGCCATTTGTGGAGTATCTTTAGAAAAATTTTACTGGTTTGTGACATCGGCATCCCATTGGGTTACCTCTCTTTGGAATGGGCACAAATCTAGATCTCTTCCAGTCAGTTGGCCAGGTAAATGTCTTCCAAATTGCTTGGCATAGATGAGTGAGTGCCTCCAGTGATACATCAGTTTGTTGAAAGGTTTCAATTTGTATTCCATATTATAGGTGCCTGATTCCTTGTTCTTTGCCAATGCCTTCAATGCACCTTAGACTTCTTCCTTCAGTATCATTGGCTCTTGTTCATATGCTACCTCTTGAATAGTTGAACATCAACCATTTCTTTTTGATACAGTGACTCTGTGTATTCATTCCATTTTCTTTAGATGCTCTCTGAATCTGTTTCATAGCAACCCTGTATAGGGGTTTCCAAAGGAAGGGGAGGGGGGCTTCAAAAAGTTTGTGAAAAAATTCCTTTATCTATTAATTCGATTCTTCCATAACTTATAGGATAAGCCCCTGTTTGTCGGGGACCATGGACCCTGAGGGCCAAGGAAGTGACCTCCTAATGTCCCGGGTTCACATGGACCCTGAGGGCCAAGGAAGTGTCCTCCTGACATCCCGGGTTCATAGGTTTTTGCGAAATCACTAGATGGCTACCTCTGTGCAATTCTCTTTAGTCTTAATATTGTTCATTCTGTACTTGTTCTTTATGCTTCTAACTCTGGTAATTGTAGCTTTTGGGGAAATGTTAATGTACGTAATGCCTCTTTTAATGGCTCCACTGTAAATGTCACTGCCTTGAAGGTATTGGCAGTGTGTGGGGTCCTGGGAGCAAATCTTTTTGAGGAGCAGGCTATAGCCACCTGGGATGAATGTCAGAACTGCTCCCTATCTAACTATTCAGTTATGTTTGATATTAACTTAAAACATGAACTCTTGATGTCCATGTACAATAATAAAACCGAACTTCCCCCTAGAACTGAGGCAGTAAAACTTCCTCATACGACTCAGGACGAACAAGGGCAGGTTTGCTGGGATTATGCAAGGAGGTGCTGGAGAGGAACTGCCCAGGGTATTCACTTAAAGTGGAGTGGTAAATTCTGGGAATACTGGATTAAGGGGCAATGGTGGCAGCCCCTTCAAACTGCCCTTGGGTATAATCATTTTGATCCAGATGCTCTTCTTCCCCCTGAGGATACAGTAAACATTGTAGCATTTGGATATGGAACCCCGAACGAGGAAAAGGAAGGTGGAGGTGAAACCTCACCTTCATTAGAAAGGTTAAAACCAGTAAGGAAGAAAGGAGTACTAGTTTAACAAATAAAGCTGAATGTCTGAAATCTTGTTCAAACGCATGTATTTGCAAAGCAGAGAAAAAACAGCTTAAATCCCTTCAGAAATTATAAATTAACCTTTATATGAGCCTTTAAGTCTTTCACCTTTATCCACTAGTAATTAAATGTTAAAAGTATGTTAGACATCCTTGAGTACAAGTCGCTGCCCTAGGTCATATAGGCCTAAAGGTTAATCTATAATAGCTTACTTGACTTTTCCCTATAGAGATAAAAATGTTAGATTAGTAAGAAATTCATGATGTATTTGGGAATTATCTTAAAGATTGTCTCTGTGAATCATTAAGCATTGTCTTATCTGAATAATCCCATTCTTCTTCTGTAAAGATCTCTTCCTTAAAGAGAGAGAACAAAAGACTGGGGTTTAGCTAGTTCTGTGTGCATTCTTGGCAGCAGGACTATCTGCCTGTCAGCTTGTATCCACTCTGGTCTCCGAGTGTTTCTTTCTCTCTCGCCTCTTCAGACATCCCACCTAGAGTTAGTTTTGTGTGCAATGTCTACAGCAGAACTGTCTGCCCGTCAGCTTGCATCAAACTTGTGTGTCTGTCTCTTTGTGTCTGTATTGTCTCTTTGTCTCTATTTACATCTTTCGCCTACCAGACCCCCCAACTTCGTGAAACCCACTTCCCCGTCAAGGCTGGACCCCAACACCTGTTGTATGTGGAATGTATAGATATCTTTTTCTCATTGGAAAGGAAGTATTTGCTCACATTTATTCAAAACAAGATGCTACTAAATTATAACAGAAGGAGGGTAGTGACCGGGAAGGGAAAAGTCATTACTGCAGGGATAACGACAACA
Organism: Chrysochloris asiatica; assembly: GCF_000296735.1. Taxonomy (NCBI): domain Eukaryota; kingdom Metazoa; phylum Chordata; class Mammalia; order Afrosoricida; family Chrysochloridae; genus Chrysochloris; species Chrysochloris asiatica. The sequence continues at coordinate 2,550,466 of NW_006408801.1, read as the reverse complement.
CCTACAATTGAAATGATAAAGCCTGGCAAACCTTAAAAAACAACAACAGCAGCAATAAAACACCCCACTAAATAACAGAAGGGACCATGGGTATGTTTTTGGGGAATGTAAACAGGAAAGGCGCTGGGGTGACAAGAAGGAAAAAGCCAGCCACGGAAAAGAAGGCAGAGCCAGGAGCGCCAGTCCCCATCTAGCAGGCTGCCAGGAAAAGATAATTTGTGACTTGGGAAAAGCCACAGGCAAGAATAACATTGGGCAAGAGCTAGAGCTGAGCGGGGAGATTAGAGAGAGAAATACCGAACTGAGTGTTAGGGATTCTGAGGTAACCAAGAAGACAGTTCACGTCGAGGAACCATGAAAGGAAATAGGGCAGTGGGAAGACGCACAGCAATGAACGTCTGTGTCAGTCAGCCACCTCTTGGCCATGGTGAGACATGAGGGGGCAGAAGTCCTTGTACAAAAGTCTCCTGGTTTTGGCAAAACAAAGCAATTTAACAAATGACTTACCTTTCGGGATAAACTTTTGCCCTCAACAAGTCAACTGATCAAGATACATAAAGGTGGATTCAAATAGAATATCAATTCCATTCTCCACAAACTTTCGGAAGCCCCATCGTATATGTGTGCTGGTGTGACAAGCCGTAGGAGATCCCAAACCACTCCCCAAAGCACTGATTCCCTGGCACCGGGAGCTTTCTTTATTTAATGGGAAGGAACGTGTGATTATTCTTTAAGATTGTTTGCACTGGTGGATTTGTTACCACACTCCAAATGGCAGTGCTAGAAGTAATATATCGCTATCCTAGGCTAATTATTTTGAAGAAAAAGCATTAAGACAGGGAAGTATGACAGATGAGAAACTGTAACATTTCTCTGCAAAGCAAAGTGGGCAGCAGTTAAAATGGAGTTGCTATGATTTAAAGGAAGTTTGGGCAGATTTTAAGAAATGATGCCCAAAATGTGAGAGAGTTGTATTCATGATACAGTAAGTACCAGGGGGCAACAAGTCCAGGACGCTGAGTGGACTCACTGTGACCGTCACGGAAGAGGACTAGAGTACACAGAGGGAAAAGCAAGGGGCAGAGACAGCCAAGACACGGCTCAGACATGTCTGTGCACCAGCGGCAGACACGCTTCCTGACGCTGTCCCCTCACTCCTGGAATTTACTAAAACAAAACCCTCAACAAATAAAACATTAAGCACAGACGTAGTCATCTTAACGTCCCTACTACACCTAGCTGGTACAGGATGTGGACACATTTTAGTGGATTCATGTACAAAATGAGCACATTCCCTTAACCTCCGGATGCTGCATCAATTACGCAGGCTGCCCTGATGCTGAGCTTGGACACAAGCGCTCATGTACTGGTACAGGGGCCAGCAGGTGCCGTTTCAGCACCCAGACTCGGAGACAGCAACACTCAGGGGAGGGGGGCATGCGAGGAGCATCATTAGCATGTGAACGCTGCCAGTCTGAGTCTAGAAATGTCAGCTGTGTCTGTAATAAACTCAAGTGGGGGGAAAGCAGGCTTCTAAACATTTATGGGAAAATTCTATTAGCTCTTACTTCCATTTCCCACAAGCTGTTTAAAGTTTCCTTGTACACACAGCTAGTTCCCAACTTACAAAAAATACGAGTGACCACAAAAGCACACTTAAGATGGTGTCTGGGGGATGGGAGGGGGACATCGTATGGGTAGTAGTATGCCCTGCCTACGTTTCAGCACGTGACCGGCAGACGCTATGATGGACAGCAACAGTGATCATTAACGGCAACAAGAATGAAGCTGTAAAGAACTTACGTCACAGCACACCTAAGATGGCGTCATGGGAACGGAGCCCCACTGTAAGCAGGGACTCCGTCTACAGAGTGATACCAGAGGACTTCAAAAAGCTCGTGGAAAAATTTCACTATTTTTAGCTCAGTTTTCTCATAAGCCTTTTGAAGTCCCTGTGTATATATATCCAATGACATTTTCATTATCTTTTAGTTTCATTTGGATCCCTTCATACATATACATGAAAAAGTTCACTACCAGCTATTTCCATTTTCCCATGAGCCTTTGAGCCCCCTCAAGTGGGACAATTTCACTATCTTTTAGTTTACTCCTCCCACACGCCTTCTGAAGCCGCTGCGTATATATTCGTGGGACAATTCCATGATCTATTTAGTTCCATTTTCCCGGAGCCTTTGGAGCTCCTCACATACCCTATGGAAAGGACACAGTGGGCGCTAACGTAGTGATGCGTGGTGATTGCTGAGAGCAGCAGTTCTCCCTGAGCTTTTCTGTGCTGTAGTTAAGAGCCAGGCAGTGTTACTTACAGCCCGAACCACCACACAAGCTATAATACCTCCTCCTTCAGACTCTCCGGTGCTGGGCGCGGCAGCAGGGGACATATGCTGCTTTGTCATGTGCTTCTTACAGTGGACGGTGGTTCGGAAGCGCTCCTCACAGAAGGGACACTTGTAAGGTTTCATGCTCATGTGTGTGGCCATGTGTCTGGTGAGGCTGCCGTTGGTGGTGAAGGAGGCGTTGCAGATACTGCAGCTGAAGGCTTTCACACCTAGGACACAGGCATGGAGTCAGAGGGGCCCAGGAAAGCCGGCTTTCAGAGCTTGAAGCTGCAAGCCCTCAAAAGCAAACAAAGCTTTATCAACAGTGCTCAAAGCTAAAGCCAATTCATTTGTTATGGTTTCCAACTTTTAGGAAAAGAGTGGTTTTAATAACACGGGATCTAACATAGCATGTACATGGAAATTAGCAGCCTCCAGGGAGAACATTCCCAACATAAAGACTAACTCTTATCGGATGCTCAGTCTCTTCCATGTGAACTGACAACAGCCCAAAGAATGGCAGAAATAGCTGCAAGTTAGATTCGTGTCACAGCGCAGGTGAGGCTGGAAAACAGTGTGCGCACGAGACCCGCCAGCACTGGAGACCAGCGCTGTGGGAGCCCGTCACAGGAAATGTGTCTGTCATGGAGTGGAGGCGGGTGGGGTGCCGGGGAGACAGGCAGGTTTCTGTGGGGAGGGGGGTGAAGACGGCTGCACTGCCCGGTGTGCGGTCTACACGGTGACCCTGCCACGGATTCCCAAGCTTTGACAGAGAACTACCTGTGTGCGTCTTCTCGTGCGCCCTCAGGACCCCCGAGGAGACAAAGCCTCGCCCGCAGAGCTTGCACTGGTATGGCTTCTCGCCCGTGTGGGACCGCACATGCTGCTTTAGGTGGCTGGACTTCTTGAACCCTTTGTGACAGTAGTCACACCTGCAAAGGAGACACGAAGAGCTGAGGGGAGGGGAACCACTGTTGTAACGACACAGAATGTAGCTGAACCAGGCGTCCCTGCCATGTACGCTAGCTGTGCCTCCCAACACACACACAAGGCAACACCGCACAGCACACCTGGGCCAGGCCTTTTGACCTCGCACACCCGCGGTGTCCCCGATACTCCCACAGGGGAACACCCCACAGCACACCCAACACTGGTGAGAAGCACAGGGATGCCTACCTGTAGGAACGCCGGCTGTGGTCCTCTCCTTCCTCTAGGAACTGGGGCCGCGGTGTCTGCAGGTCCGGTTCCTCTTGGGATGGTTCCGGGATCAAACGGGTCGTCTAAAACGCACAAAGTCACATCAGAGAGAATGAGGAGTAAGCACAGGAGCCTCCAGACTCTAAGGGTGACGACGTCCTCAGCGTGAACAGACAGGAGCCAAGCAGCCCCTCACCGCCACTGATGCTGGAGTACTAGGGAACGCCAGGTTCCCGGGGCCAGCACACAGAAGGGACCACCACTGCCTCTCTCAGCTACTCTGACAGTGACCCCTGGTCCACTGAGCTCTCCTCTCGCAGCACGAGACCTTCTTCGTGAACAGAACACGTTCTCTGCACTGGGGACAGTGCCATGCTTAAGAGAGGACTCTCATTGACTCCAAGCTTCACCAACACCTCCAGATGGACAGAAAGTGTCCTCTGTCCCCGGGAACAGAATGTACCCACACTGACCCCAATCTTCCAGGCAGCCCACACTAGCACAGCCAGCACTGGGCCCAATCTGGTCATCAGGACGCATGGGACAGCCATGGGATGAGAGGTCAGCTCTGCAGAGCTAGGTCTGCTTGCTTCACCCGGGGCTCCTGAGCTTGTGGCTGAGCTCCTAAGTAGCACAGTCCCTGGGAGCCACAGTCTCCATCAGCTGTAGCTCCTGTGGCTTCCAGAACGGGCCAGTGTCTCTGGGGAGGAGCCAGGTCCACCACTCCGACAGTCACCAGCAGCTGCTGCTAAACACAGGTCCTAACTGACTGAGAAACTGAAAAATAAAAAAACCCCTCAAAAACTGAAAAGCCAAACACCAAACCAAAACCAATACTGAACTGTCTCCCACTTGACTGTGGAACAAAACTTCCAATACTGCATCCACATACGTGCTCTGTGGCACGTGTGACAGTGAACGCCTCATGTCAACTCGACTGGGGCCGGATTCCCAGGTTTGGCAGGTAGGAGGGAGTTATCGCCACCATGGAGAAATGCAGTATGAAGTCATCATGTACGACGTGAAGAGCCTGCTCTGATGTGATTGTCCGTGTGCTGCGAGTCCTCACTTTTGTAATGGTGGAGGACTCAATCTCTTCTGAGACGTCAAAGAGAAGTGAACAGAGAGGGAGGGTCCAACTAGAACCTGGGTAGAAGAGCCGGGAGGAGTGTCGCCTTGGGCCTGGGCTCCTTGCACTATGAAGCTGCTCCTACATTCAGCGGGGGATTGAGGTCACGATGCAGGGAGCTCTCCAAGGAATGCTGGACCTATGGGTGCTGAAAGGAGACAAGGACCTGTCTCCAGAGGCAACAGACAGAAGGCCTTCCCGTTGAGTGGACACTCTGAATTTGAACGTCTAGCCTCCTACATTGTGAGCGAATCCATTTCTGAGAGCTCACGCCGTCCCCTGGTGGTGTTTCTCCTCGAGCAGCATTAGAGAAGTTGGATGGAGGCTGGTACTGGGAGCTGGGCGCGGCACTAGCAGAAGCGAAGTTCCGGACACAGTCTGGAATCGGTTACCGAGCAGAGGCAGGAAGAGGACTAGGCTGTCTAACTGTCGAGAAGACACTGCAGGTGGCATTAGGGAGGTCCAGGGCGACTCGGATAAAGGGTCCCAGTGAGGGTCAGGAGGTCACAGCACCCGAGACAGTGTGGTGCTGAACAGCAGAACACACAGCTCAGAATGAGGCTCACCCCCAGAGCCAGCAAGCTTCCTGCCAAGTGGGGTGAAGTGAGGCCAGTCTCCCCTCTCCTTGAGACCAGAAAGGAGAAGCTGAAGAACCAATGACCACAGAGTACAGAGGCGCCGTCCTCTCAGCAGGCAGGACCCCACCTCCGGGGGTTCTCAGGGGGGCGCCACAGAGTGGGACCTTCTTCACCAACTACATTCTGGAGTATGAGGTTGCCTCTAAGATGGACACCCAGAGCGGGGAGGGGATTCCATGTCCAAGGGGGCAAGAACATGATGTCCTCCCTGGCTGACCACTCAGATGGACCAGAAGAATGAGACCGAGGCCAGGAGAGTCTCCAGTTCAGAGGGGGCTCTACCCTGAGCCCAGAGGGCAGAGTCACTGTCTAGATCTCAGAGAACACAGGGTTATCATCAGCCTGGAGAGCTAATGTCCATGTCCGACTGGGCTGTTAACTTGCATGGTACCTATTATCCCCTTTCCCTCCAACTGCACCTGTTTGTAATGGAAACGTCTACCTATTGCCTGTTCCACCAGTAGACACAGAGGGAGATCACTTGTATTCTACAGTCACAGATAAAAAACGAATTTTGTCCCAGGTTGGAACTTAGAATCAAAAGAATTGGGAATAGAAGAGTTATGGGATGACACCAAGAACTTCATAAAAAGAGAAAGAAAAAGGTCATTAAGAAGACAAAAAAGTAGAAAAAGATCAAAATGGATGTCAGAAGAGACCCTGAAACTTGCTCTCCAGCGTAGAGATGCTAAAGCAAATGGAAGAAATGAGGAAATAAAAGAGCTGAACAGAATTTTCCAAAGGGCAGCTGGAGAAGACAAAGTCAAATACTATAAGGAAATGAGCAAAGACCTGGAATTAGAAAACCAAAGGGAAGAACACACTCCATACTTCTCAAGCTAAGAAAACCGAAGAAAAAAATTCAAGCATCAACTTGAAATACTGAAGGATTCTAAAGACCAAACATTGAACAATGCAAAAACCATCAAAAGAGGATGGAAGGACTACACAGAGTCACTGTACCAAAAAGAAATGGTCGATGTTCAACCATTTCAAGAGGTAGCACATGATCAAGAACCAATGGTACTTAACGGAGAAGTCTAAGGTACACTGAAAGCATTAGCAAAGAACAAGTCTCTGGATACTCATGGACTACAAACTGAAATCTTTCAACAAAATGATGCAGCATTGGAGGCACTCACTCATCTATGCCCCAAATTTGGAAGACAGTACTTGTCCCAGTGATTGGAAGAGATCCGTATTTGTGTTCATTGCAGAGAGGTGGGCCAACAGAAAGCGGAAACCATCCGACAATACCACTGAAAGCAGCTCTAAGTAAAATTGTGCTAAAGTAATTTTTAAATGGCTACAACAGTACACTGACAGGGAACACCAGAGGTTCAAGTCGGATTCAGACGAAGATGTGGAACGGAGGATATCACTACTACATCAGAGGGATCGTGGCTGAAAGCAGAGAATACCAGAAAGATGCTCACCTGTGCTTTACTGACTACACAAAGGCTTCTGATTGTGTGGATCATGACAAACTATGGACAACATTGTAAAGCATGAGTATTCCGGAACACTTCATTGTGCTCATGAAGAACCTGCACATAGACCAAGAGGCAGTTGTTCAAACAGAACATGGGAACACTGAATGGTTTAAAATTAGGAGAGGTGTGCACCAGGGCTGTATTCTTTCACCTTACTTATTCAATCTCTATGCTGAGCAAATAATGCAACAAGTTGGATTATATGAAGAAGAGCCTGGTGTCAGGACTGGAGGAAGACTCATTAACAACATGTGATATGCAGATGATACAACCTGGCTTGCTGGAAGGATAGAGGCCTTAAAGCATTGATAAAGATCAGAGACCACAACCTTCAGTATGAGTTACACCTCAATAAACAAAGCAAAAATCCTCACCACTGGACCAATAAATAAATAGTGTCATAAATGGATAAAAGATTGAAGTTGTCAAAGACTTCACTTTGCTTGGATCTCCTCATGGAAGCAGCAGTCAAAAAACTCAAATACAGTATTACATAAAGGAGATCTGCTGCACAGACCTCTTTAAAGTGCGCAAGAGCAAAGATATCAGTTTGAGGTGCACCTCACCCCAGCCAGGGTATTTTCAGTAGCCTCATGTACATGTGAAAGCTGGACAGTGAATCTGGAAGACCATAGAACTGATGCATGCTGGGTTCTGGAGCTGGCGGATATTGACAGTACCATGGACTGCTAGAAGAAGAGAAGACAAGAGTGTTCCTTAGAAGCCAGACGGCAAGACTTGGACACTCATACTTTGGCCATATTATCAGAAGGACCACTCCTTGGAGGGTCAGCAAAAGGATATAATGCTTAGTAAAGAGGAAGGTCAATGATAAAGAAGTAGACCACCCAAGAGATGGACTGGCGCAGTGACAGAAGCAATGGGCTCAGGCTAACGACTGTGAGGGTGGCGCAGCACTGGGCAGCATTGTGTTCTGTTGTGAGTGTGTATGTGTGAGGTGTGTATATTTAGTGTGTGTGTGTGTGTGTGTGTGTGAGATGTTGTGCATAAGGTCGCTATGAACTAGAAATGTCTAACAATGAGACCCTAAGGGTTAGTGAGCTTTGGATTGTATGTTAGTTACTCCATGTTAGGTACCATACTTATCTTTATAAAGAGATTATGTATGGCTTAAAGAGAGGAACACAGGTGCCTGGTGTGGCACTGTAGGATAAGCACTGGACTACTAACTTCAAGGGTGGTGGTTCAAACCCACCTGCACCGGCTGCTCCTTGGAAACCTTCCACAGGATCACCATGAGTTGGAACCGATTCCAAGGCACTTATTAACAACATACAGGTGCTGAGCTGACACGGGATGTACTGTGAAAGTTAAGGTTTTGTGTCAGCTTGGCTGTGCCCGGATGATCAGTGGTTCAGCAGCTGAGGTGTCCTTATGCACCCCCCTTGATGAGATCTAACAGGATACGACCACATACAACCATCTCTGATCTAATGATCCTGTGTTGTAAGTCCTCCTCACTGCGATGCTGTTACTGAGGTGGCTCTCCTCTCCAGGACTAGCTTGTATCTTGAGTCAGTCTCTGTTGTTGTTGTTAAGTGCCGTCGAGTCAGTTCCAACCCAAAGCAACTCTGTACAGGGTTTCTGACGGTGTAAATCTTTACGGGAGTACAAAGCCTCATCTTTCTCCCGCAGAGCGGCTGGTAGTTTTGAACCACTGACCCTAAGGTTCGCAGCCCGATTCGTAACCACTACGCTACCAGAGCTCCTGAGTCAGTCTCTACTGAGATATAAATGGAGAGAGAAGTGAACAGAGACACAGGAACCTACTGCCACCAAGAGAGCCAAGCTGGTTGTGAGGTCTGTCCTTTGGGCCTGGGGCCCCTGCATTGTGACGCTCCTAGACCCAGGGGAGGATTGATACCAAAGCAGAGACACCCCCAAGGAATGCTGGGTCTAAGCTGCTGAGAGGAGACAAAGGCCTTTGTCCAGAGAACACAATGCAGGACTTCACCTAGAGATGGCATTTCATACTTGGAGGTCTAGCCTCCTCTACTGTGAGAGATTCAATTTCTAAACTAAAGCCATCCACTTACGGTGTTTCGCTTAGAGAAACATTTATTAGATAGCTGAGACAGATGTGAACATTCATTCTCTTTTTACTGTAGCGTACCTCTTTGAAGTTTTCACTCTGAAAATCTTTAGGTACAAAGTCTGTAGCTACAGGTTGATGACATCCTTCACGTTGCATTATACACTATCCAATCCTGAGCTTGTAGCCAAGAGGGAAAAGCTACATTAAGATCATGAAATCCTTAAGTTACAGAGCAAAGAAAAGAGTTCAGGGAAAGAAAGCCACGTCTAACGTCTAGCACAGATGCAGACAGCTCACAACTACAAGCGGGCTGCCCTGTCAGTAAGCACATCGCCAATGACTTGATGCACCCCACACATGCGCAAGAGGTACTCTCCACACACACTCACCACACTGATGGCATCCGAGCCAGGGACAGGAAGCAGGGTCTGCTGGTGGAAGCTGGCCGACAGGGCTTGAGATTCCAGAGTGCTGGAGTCCTGCAGTTGTTGGACGGGGGGAAACTGAGGCTGCTGACTGTACGTGTCAGCCACTGTGAAGCCTGAGAGAGATGAGAAAGGGTGACTTCTACCAAACACGTCATAGAGATCCACAGGTTGGCCTTAAGAACGTCCGAAGGGCCCCAGCACGCCTGCTCTGATGGAGCCGTGGACACCGCCCTCCCCAGCTGACTCACGGGTCATCTGCAGCCAGACGAGTGTGTGCTGAACACAGGTTACAGGGCAGCCACACTTCCAGGTACCACCTTTCCCAGCATGAACCCATGAGACCTTGGGTTGGGCTACATGTGGTTGTTCAGGTCCCTCTCTAGCAAATCTGAGCAGATGACCAAATACAAGGCAAATGTGCCAATCAAGAAAGCTACACTGTGCATGCAGAGAGCTCTCTGTTCCAAGCTGTACAACTTATCCAGGACACAAGTCCGTCCAAAGCCCCCACTGACCTTGCGACAAGGCTGCCGGCTCGAAGGCCTGCGGGGCAGGGGTCTGCTGTTCGAATGGTTCCATGTGCCCGGGCAGCGGAGGCTGAGGGGCCACGAACCGATCTGGAAACGAGAAAGCAACAAGAAAGGGAGCCTCGTTAACGTGGAAGCCAGCTCAGGTCTGGGAGTTTTCAAAACAAATCTCTGCTTTGTGGAAAGACAACGTCAGTGCACAGTGGAATCGGTGGGTTCCCCTCATCTGTGAAGCCCCCGTGAATGCAGAGCTGGCCCTGCTGGACCCCCACACACCACACAACCTGTTCAGGAAGGAATGCACTTGTCCAAGGCAAGAGCAGCGTGGGCTGTGACTGTCAAGGTTACGTGTCAACTTGGCTGGGCCACGCTGCTCAGTGGGTTAGCAGTTATATAATGGCTTATCTAGCAGGTATGTAGTTATGTCATTTGGAGTCCTGGTGTGGTGCTGCGGGCTAACGCGCTGGGCTGCAACGCCAGTTTGAAATAAAAAGTTGGTGGTTCAAGCTCACCAGCTGCTCCTCAAAAACCCTACACAGGTTCAGCAGGAGTTGGAAGTGACTCAATAGCACTCAACAACAAGTGATGTCATCGTTGTTCATTTTGTGATCTGATGTGGTCATCGTCCACATCACAGAATGTATTTTCACATAACAACCTGGTCTTTGGGACTTAACCCTGCCAGTAAGTGAGGGGTGGGTGTGATACAGGATGACATCCGTACGGAGCATTGTGGACATACACAACACACATAACACACGTGCACACAGTACACACACAGCACACACACCCCACACACCACTCACAGCACACTCCACACACACAACACTCACACAGCACAGACGCTGACTTTAACAGCGACAGGACACAGCTGCATGGCTGTCGCCCGTGTGCAGGGCTCTGTGACTGTGCGTTTACCATCGTCTGCATCCAGAGGCTGGTCTGGCAGCGGCTGGCCGAGCGCAGACTCCTCGGTGCCCACGACGTGCTGCGGCTCCAGCGCCAGGATGGCCTCGGGATTCGTGGTGACCTCCTCGGGCGCCTGCGGCAGCGCATCACTCTCAATCTCCACGTGCATCTGAGCAGACACGTGGATGCCCTGCTGGTCCACGGTGCTGTCGTCGATGGAGGCAGCTTGCTGATGTTGCTCAAGCTGCTGGGCCAGTTCGTACCTGATGCCAACAGGGACCCGCGAGATCAGACACCGCCCGCCGGGCCACCGCACAAAAGTCTGCTGAGAGCGCCACCTTCTGTTAAGAAACTTGCTTTGTTCTTAAGCCCCTTCATTTAGATAGCAATAGAGTCCTGGTGTGGTGCTGTGGGTTAATGCGCCAGACTGCAAAGCCGTTTGAACTGCAAGGTTGGTGGTTCAAGCTCACCAGTCGCTCCTTGGAAACCCTACACAGGGTCGCTATGGGTCGGAACCGACTCAACGGCACTTCACAACAACAACAAGGCTGAAAACTAAACACTCTCACAGCTCTGCCCCTTCCAGGGCTCCCCCAGTAACAGGGGCACAGTGCACCCCTCAAAGGTCCAGAAAGTCAGACAGATGCCGTGTGCTTGCAAATAAAATTCTCCCCAAACTGTGCAACGAGCCAAAGTGCTCTGAAAAAGGGCTGCATAGCTGGAGGCGGGCGGCGCGTCTGCAGACAGGTTTACGTGGGATGAGCAACGGCAGCCAGCGTGCAGGAAGGAAGGGCTCAGCCCAGGCCCATAGGCGGGGTGCTCACTGGGCAGTCACGTCCTAAAGTACGTTCTACAGAACAGACCCAATAGCTACTCATCGAGGGCTGTCCTCCGTCTTTGGAGGAGAAAAATGAACAAACCCAACCACTTTACAAACTTTCTCCAACAATGAAATGGTCTAACATGCGGAGACACGCTCGCTCTCCACGGGTGGGCCAGCCACACAAGCTGCAGCCTGTGTTCTGTTCGACTCAGAACTTTGTTCTCAGCTCCAAAAAGGGGTCCTTTCTCAACTACTTCCATTAAGGATGACTAGGTGATAAAGCAAAGCCTGTGAGAGCTGGTCCCTGCATGAGCTATACACTTGTCAGAGAAGGACTCCGTCAGAGGCAGGGACACACCAGCTGTGAGGTGCCACCTCGCTGGGCACCATCACAACACAGCGAATTGACCAGGCTCATGTGTCTTCTCCACCGTCCACCAGGGGCCCACGGCGGCTTGTGCTCAGCTGTGGACTGAGTGCCTTTTCTGCTTTAGTGATCGGGCTTTGGCATGCTGACCTGTGACCCCGCTTCTGAGGTGAGTGGACGTGGTTATCTGTGACCCACCCGCCAATCACTTAGACAAAGGCCTGGACTCCAGCACTGCTCTTGGAGCCCCTCGTCAGATGAGCCAGTGGGCCGTCACCTCCTAGCACAATGGTACAGCAGGCACATGTGCCCATTTACTGGGGCAAGCCGAGCTGAGGAGACACCCCATCACACAGGTGGCCTACTGAGACAGCTCCTCCACTTATGAGCCAATGGGTCTCAGAGCCTTAACCCCCACCCCAAACCAAAGCCTACTGTCGTCAAGTCCACGTGGCCAGAAGCGAGCTGCCACACCAGCTTGCAGGGCTGTGTGCTGTCTTTACGGAAGCAAACCGCCCGTCTGTGTCAGGAGGAGTGACGAGTGGGCTCCAGCTGTTGACCGTGAGCTAACAGCACAGTGCTCTAACCTCTATACCAGCAGGGCCCCTGACTCTGCACACGGCTCCATAAACGGCTTTGTAGCCCAGCAGCCCTGAGCTAGAAATCACACAGGTCAAAGACCATGATCTCTGACGCCCACACCCAGCCCCATCTTGCCTGGGCCTACCTGTGGGTCTTCATATGCTTCTTGCAGTTGAGGGAGGTCTTGAAGGTCTTCTGGCAGTAGGGGCACATGTAGGGCCGCAAGTTGTTGTGGATCCCCATGTGGCGGCGCAGGCTGCCGCCGGTGGTAAAGGCGCCACTGCAGATGAGACACTTGAAGGCCTTGAGGCCCGTGTGGGTGCGGATGTGCGCCTTGAGCACGCCCGCGGATACAAAGCCTCGACCACACTGAGGGCACTTGAAAGGTTTCTCTCCTGTGTGCGACCTAAGAGAACACAGCATTGGCTAAGCCACACACGACTCAAGACGCATTCCCGGGACCCTTTCATATGCTGTCCTCCGAGGAGCAAAGACACGGCCTCCCATAGCCTACAAACGACAAGTGTGGGCCCAGGAGGCTCAGGACGGGCTTGAAGTCAGTCAAAATGCTAGGGTATAAGTGACACAGAACACTTGGCTCCGGAGCAGCACACTGTTTTGCCCACGCTCGTTTCTAGTGTCTCCTCGCTGTTGCACTGGGCACCAGGAACAAATTTAAATTGTGATGATTACACTTTAACCACTGTTAAGAACATAATCCTGGGTCAAAGACACCACAGACTTCTTTGCTATTTCCTGGAAGTGCAGCAGGCGTGATGCTGAAGTAGGAGGATGGTGGATGTACATGCAGGTAAAAGTTTAGCTGAGACACTAAGGAGTGAAAATATCAAAGACTAATAAAAACCCTGGGGTCAAATGAGACACTTTAAACACCAAAAGCTAACACTACAATCTTGTTGTTCAGTGCTGTTGAATCGGTTCCGACACACAGTGACCCTGTACTGGGTTTCTGAGAAGCAGCCGTTGAGCTTGAACCACCAAACTTGTGGTTCATATGACTTTGCAGTTAAGCACATTAGCCCACAGTGCCACCCCAGTCCCCTAGAATTGCTGAAATGGGAGGAATCTCACCTGCACCTCTATGCGCTTACCTGATGTGCTGTTTAAGGTGGCATGACTTTTTATATGCTCGATGACAATAAAAGCACTTATATGGTCTTTCTGCTTCATTGACAAAATTATTATTGAAATAATTTTGAAAAATCTGGTTTCTTGGAATAGGCTGGATAAGACCTGCAGACAGAAAGAAAAGCTCTGTCAACACTTCTTACAGCAGAGGTGGCCCTTTACCCAGAAGACGGACATTCTGCAGTGTGGACATGCCAACATGGCTGTTAAAAGCTGTTTCAACTATGCTCGGCCCACCATCAGAGAGCGGTCATTGCTGTGTGCGCCACGCAGTCAGTTCCGACTCATAGCAATCCTGTATAGCGTTTCCCAGAGCAGCTGGTGGGTTTGAACCACCAACCTTGTGGTTCACAGTTCAGTGCTTATCCTATAGTGCCACAGCAGGGTTCCTATTAAGAAAGCCCACTGGAAAACAGCTACAGTGTGACTGTGACCAGGTCACTTTCCAACAGAACAGCTGCTCCTCTGGTGTCATAGTCATTCTCTATGTGAGCATTTGTCAAAGAGAGGTAATCACCATTGCTATGTCCAAAACCTAGGCAACCAGGACTGACGGAGGGCTATGGCAGCACCCTGAGCAGGACTGGCGGCGGGCTATCTCAGCACCCTGAGCAGGACTGACGGCGGGCTATCTCAGCACCCTGAGCAGGACTGACAGAGGGCTATCTCAGCACCCTGAGCGGGACTGACTGAGGGCTATCTCAGCACCCTGAGCAGGACTGGTGGCGGGCTATCTCAGCACCCTGAGCAGGACTGACGGCGGGCTATCTCAGCACCCTGAGCAGGACTGACAGAGGGCTATCTCAGCATCCTGAGCAGGACTGAC
>NW_006408801.1:2519971-2535726 GCF_000296735.1 Chrysochloris asiatica | reverse complement strand
GGCTATCTCAGAACCCTGAGCAGGACTGACGGCGGGCTATCTCAGCACCCTGAGCAGGACGACACAGAAATCATTCTCACATGCAGTCGGTTATACCAACAACCTCAAGTTTCCAAAGACGTGACTAAGGGGAGCTGCAGGGAACAAGATGAGGTCACTCAGGCTTTTATATTTTACATTTAACCTCCTCAGGCTTTTATATTTTACATTTAACCTCCTCACGTAGCTCATGGACAAATCCCATTACCTTTTAATTCCATCTTTACACCAACTGTTTGAAACCCCTCATACTTTAAGTGAAGACTGCCTTTAGGGTGAACATCTAATAAATACGACTTTAACAACTGAGCTACAGATGCAATTTGGACAAATCAGATGCAAACTATCTGGATTACGAAACATTAGTTAAATAGATTAAACCCATCAATCCACTGCCATCAATTTGATTCTGACGTGCCATGGCCCTGTAGGACACCCACCCCAAAGGGTCAGCGAGGTTGTCAATCTTTACAGGACTAGACTGCCGAGCACCTCACCCACTGTGCCAACAGAGCTCACTGGGTCTGGAAGACTCAGGGCGCCGTCCCTCCAGCTAAGGGAGTCCTCGGCTCACCACCCTCATGACTCCTCTGCCCGCATCATCTTCAATGGTCTCCTGTCTGTGCACATCAGTTCTTCCCTCTAAACCCTGGTTCTCTTCTCAGCTCCCAAGTTGTGCTCATGGGCACCACCTCCTGGTCACATCGACTGAGTGCAGCGCCCACTATGCTAGAAATCATGTTAAAAGTTAGGAGGAGCAGAAAACTAAGGTCAAAATCTCACCAAAGGGCACAAGGAGAACACAAGAATAAGGCCTTCAGGTCACTGTCAAGCTTGTCAAAGCAGACCATTCACACGCTCGCCTCGCAGGACCTTCCTCGGGAGCCACAGCGGCTGCTATTTTGACAAAGCTGCACTGAAACTCTACGCAAATGGGTTTCACAACTCTCAGCATAAACCTATCACTTCATTAAAATTAGAAACGGCACCAACAACACAAAACCGTACTCGTTTGCTCCTTGAGCATATGGAGTGATTTCTAAGTAGTATGTCTGTCAACATTTTTAAACTCCCTCTGACCACTAACAGGAACTTTGTACTATCCTAAGAGGAAAACATTGTTTTCTAGGCTTCATTAGGTGAGTTCTACATAAAACAAGAGTGCAAGAGAACAAAAGATACAGGAGAGGGCAATGATTTTAAACTGTGTTAAAAAATTCATGCAAAGAAGCGAAATCAGATCCCAATGAAACTCCAAGTTAATGTTTTAAAAATGAGAATCCTCATATGGTTGTATTTTATCTGTTCTCATAAAGAAATAAAACACAAAGTCTGGGGTTTCCCAGGAATAGAAAGTCATGTTGACTCTGCACTGTGGTGTACGCAGTGTGCAAAGCACGATGGGAAAGTCTGAGCTACTGTGAGGATGACCAGCAGCGGACACAGAGACAGGGAGTGAGTGTACACTGTGGGAACTGTTGTGAGGATGACCTAGGAGGACACAGAGACAGGAGGTGGGGACACTTTGCTAGGAAGATGGCACTGGTAGACGTGCTCATGTGCTAGATGCAGGCCCATCACAAATCTTCACGTAGTCAGAAACACACGGTCTGCACAGCCCAATGGTAAAATGTAGAAAGTAAGGTGTGCCAAGGCTGGTGTGGTTTCTACACAGGGTGTGTCTTACGAAGGTCCCTATGGTCACATCAGCAGCAGACATCAAGGTCACCGTCGGGAGGCAGGTCATGGGGACTCAGCTTCACTGCAAAGCTGACTGAGAAGCTCACAACTTGGCTCACCTGGCTTCCCTTCCCAGCACCAACCTTGGCAGAAGCATGGCCCAGCCTCCAGTCATGTGATGAGAGTGGGGGAGGTGTGCTCAGTCAGTCATGACTGCCTCTCCATACTGTGTCATGTGGTCTAGAGTGAGGAGGTGGGATCTTGCTTGGTTTCACCACAGCACAAACCAAAGTGCCTCTCACAGATCAGAGCCCAGTTTTCCCATTGTCCTTCGACCCTGTCTAGGGGTTCCGAGTAGCCACTGTTGACCTTGAACCGCCGACCTTGCAGTTCAAATGGCTTTGCAGTCTGGTACATTAACCCACTGCCCCATAGTAGGACTCTTCCTTCAGTCACTTGGTGTTGCTGAACAGTAAGCATTTTAAGTCATTCTGATACTTTTAAAAATGACAATCTTGAGGTAAACCATAAAGTGGTTTAAGTAAGCAGTCTCAGTGGGACCCAGTAAACAACAAGGGCCGTCCACTAGAATCCGATTGATCAGTTTTCTCAAAATCTGTCCTTCAAAGCTTTTGTTTCTCTCTCAAGGGTTCCATCACCAAGTCTCTATCCTACCAGTGAGTCTGGTCCTTTTTGAGACTGTGACTTTTGTCCCACCTCTTATTGTGAACCTCTTTCAGAGCGGTTAGTAGATGGCAAGCACCACCTGGTTCCTCTGAGCTCAGGGTCATGGAGCCTGATGTTTGGGTGGTCTATCAGTCTACAAGACTAACCATTTCCACCTGCCTTTTCATCCCTCTTCTTTCTTCCCCAAAGCTTTTGGTAGTCTAGTCTTTTCTAGGGTCCTCCCAGAGCTCAGGGAGAGAAGGCCTTGCATAGCATATGAATTACAACAGAACAAAGCACAGTGAGGACTACTGAAAGGATTTCACATTGACAGGGGGAGCTGCCTCTAGGCCTCCTCCCCTCCTGTCTCAGCTCAGTCCAGAGGCGTTTCCATTCCCACCCGCTTACGCTTATCCACCATACCAGAGAGTGCAACAGGCCATCCTAGCCCTTTAGTCTAACTCAAGATTTATAACTTAACTAAGCCAAAAACCCCCTCAGTATTTAACTTCGTTTACGGCGGCCTGACAAAAACTGGTAACCACGCAGGATAATTTTAATGTCCTAAATAGAGTTTTGAGACCTGGTGTGGCACTGCGGGTTAATGCCCTAGAATGCAAGGTTTGTTTGAACCACAGGGTCGGCAGTTCAAGCTTACTAGTCGCTCCTTGGAAACCCTACACAGGGTCACTGTAAGCCGGAACCAACTCAACGACACTTAGCAAGAAGAGCCAATGAGAAAATAGAAGCTGATCCAGATGACACGTGTGTGAGTGAGACTGTTTCACTCTTGCTTTGTAGTCTACCAGAACTACACAAGAATATCCAAGTACTCTAACCTACCATGGGAGTGCATTACCATTCTCTATGCCCCCTAGGAGTTACATCTACTCAATTTCTTATGTTCTAGGATTTTCCACTTCTTCTAGAATCAATTCTGATAATTAAAGAATTCTAGAAAACATTTCATCTGAACTTTAACATGTATTAAAACAAACTCATACAGTAGTCTCAAATTTGTACCTCATTTCTTTTGAGCTTCTTCTCATTGCTGACAATGCACATTTTCTTCTTCCTTCGTTTTATTGTGCCATGCCACGTTGGATATTTTAGGATTGTTACTCAAAACAAAGTTTTAAAAAAGTACTAATCAAGTCCAGTAGAATGATACCTTTTATCTTAAATTACTTGATACTTACTAATTTCTGCCTGGGGTATAAGTGTGGCCCTGTCAGATACGGGCTGGACTTCTAACCACAAGATGGGCGGTTCATATCCACCAGCCACTCCTTGGAAATGCTACAGCAGCTCACTATGAGTCAAAACCAATTCAATGGCTTTAATAACAGCGTCTTTCTGTGACTTGAATTTCCTTAGCTTTGTTGTTGCTGTCACTACGTGTCACCAGCTGATTCTGACTCACAGTAACCCGGCACAGGGTCTCCAAGGAGTGGCTGCTGACATTGAACTACCAACCCTATGGTTCAGACAGATCTTGCAGTTTCTTAGTTTTAGTATAAAAACTCTCACTTATTATCACTTTTTTTATATTTAGCAGGAAATATTATAGAAGAGCTCTGGTAGCGTAGTGGTTATGAATCAGGCTGCGAACCACAAGGTCAGCAGTTCTAAACTACCAGCTGCTCCATGGGAGAAAGATGAGGCGTTCTGCTCCCGTAAAGATTTACAGCCTCGGAAAGCCTGTACAGGGTCGCTATGAGTCGGAACCGACTCCACGGCACATAACCACCAACCACCACAATTATAGAAGCTATGAGTCCAACTCAGGTGCACTTAACAATGATAACATTATAAAAGCTGAGGATAGCTTTGAGCGATCCAGTCTGTTTCCGTAACGATTTCACTTTAAGGATATAATTTCACTTTTGAATCTTTCTTTTCCATCTAACTACATTTTGGATATTTTCTATTAATCTATTTTCATTACATTGCAATAATGGAGTCCTGGCACTGTGGGCTAATGCGCTGCACTGCAAAGTCAGTTTGAACAAAAAAGTCTGTGGTTCAAGCTTACCAGCTACTCCTCGGAACCTGTATAGGGTCGCTATGGGTTGGAACCAACTCAGCAGCACATAACAACATCAACAACACTGTGTCTTGGATGACATCTACTTTTGGGACTTTAACGAAGTTTTTTATACTCTACCATGTGATCAATTTCTGCTTCATGCAAATAGGAAAGAATATCTATTTCAAGGTAAAGTAGTCCAGGGAAAGCTAGTCCTTTACTGATGTATTTATACGTGTACAGTTCGGCCCCTTGGCAAGTTTACTGTATTTGGTTATTGAAGCTTTCTCATTTCATTTGAGAATATAGATAGTTCTCTTTGCTTGTATTGTATTGGTTTTGGCTTATCTATTTTGAAGCTAAGCTCTTAAGTACATAAAGGCTTATGACTGGTGCTATCTTATTATTAATAAGACTATAAACCCATATCAATCTAAAATACCCTACACACAGTTTAAACTTTTTTTTTTTTCACTTTAAGTTATATTTTGTTTGATATTCATTCTTAATAGATTGGATTACCCTGCTTAGGAAAACAACAAAGAAATGGAGTAAAAAACACATAAACTCACAGAATTTAATGAAGTTTCTTAAATTGTATCCTTACTGTTGATACAGAGTCTAGGAAGCATTAATGTCTTCCTAGTTAGTTAGCAAAATGATAATTTGGCTTGATTCTACTAACACTGAGCCTAAAACGAATGTAATAGCAGGCAGGGAGCTTTTCCTTCTCCCTCCCCGTAATCTGATCTAAAGATGAGAGCACGTCACTCAGGGATTTTAAAACAAACATCACCAGGTGAGCTGTGCATTCCACAGGCCGTCTTCGGGAGCACCAGTGAGGCAGAAGTGTCTCTTCTGACTCCTGCCGACCAGACGCTCTGAGCCCCCGTCTAGCCACCATTGTGGCTTTGGTTTGAACTGTGGAGCAGACTGGCCCATGAAGCAACATAACTGTGCAATCAACTGCCAATCAAGCCTCTCACAGCCCTTACCTAAGTCAGTGATGAGAATTGGTTCCTGCAAAGCAATGTCCGGCACCAGCGGGCTGCTCTTGCCCACACGGCCCTTTGCAGGTTTGCGTTGGTGCCTCATCTTCCTGAGCTCGGTGTGCTTGAAATGTGAGGCAACATGCGTCTTCCTGTGGCCTGAGGTTCGGAACTTTTTGTCACAGTGAGGACAAGCGAATGGTCTAACGCCTGATAAGAAATCAAAGGTACATGTTAGGATCATCTGAAAGAATTGCATCTCCAACACTGACGCCAACATAAAATTACAATGCTGTGGTATGGATGTGAAGGACACCTCATTCTCATCCCGTGTCTGCCGTGTCAGGGACAGTGTGGTATGTATGCATGTGGGTGTTACACCATGACGATCCCGTGTCTGCAGTATCAGAGATGCTGTAGTATGCATGTGGGTGTTACACCATGACCATCCCATGATGCTGTAGTATGCATGTGGATGTTACACCATGACCATCCCGTGATGCTGTAGTATGCATGTGGATGTTACACCATGACCATCCTGTGATGCTGTAGTATGCATGTGGATGTTACACCATGACCATCCCGTCATGCTGTAGTATGCATGTGGGTGTTACTGTCCCTCATTCCCTCGCACATTACAAAAGCTAAGACAAGCATAAAAAGCATTTTAAGCAATAAACATTTGGTATTTACAGGACAAAGATTGAAATTGCAAACTATGGGCATTGAAACAACAAGGCATTTTCAGGATTCTAAGGCATGGAAACTGTAAGATGAGAGTAATAATGTTTGCCTCCTCCGCTTGGTGCTGGGATTACAGTAACTAATGTTTAGATAAGGAGCACTCTCAACACAAGAGCCAAGGACTCAGTGCTGACCAAAAGGCTACAGGTTCAAACCTCTTCAGCTGCGCTGCAGGAGAAAAAAATCTGGTCACATTTGCTCCAAGATTAAACCAAAACCAAACCCTCTGTCAATAAGCAGATGCTGACTCATAGTGACCCTGGAGAAGAGGAGATGGCCTCAGAGGGTGTCCAAGGACGTAAATCTTTATGAAAGCATACTGCCTCATCCTTTTCCTGTGAAGCAGCTAGTGGGTCTGGGCTGTGTGTGCAAGCAGATGTGGCCGCCCAGGCCCCCCGGCCACAGGAGGAAGGGGGAGGAAGCTGGGCTGGGCTGCAGCGCCCCCACCTGTGTGCAGGCGGATGTGCACTTTGAGGCTCCCTGAGGTGGAGAAGCTCTTCATGCAGCATTGGCACTGGAAGGCCTTGATTCCCGTGTGCGTCTTGATGTGTGCCGTCAGCGTGCTCTTCACAGCGAAGGCCCGGAAGCACTGCGGGCACTTGAAGGGTTTCTCATGCGTGTGGATACGGATGTGACGTACCAGGTCACTGGGCTTCTTAAACTCCTTCGTGCAGTAAGGGCACACATGCCACCTGACTCCGTTCTCCTCACGAATGGATCCTGGGGTAAAGGGCGGAACCAGGACAGAATGAATTAAACTCTGCTTCAAAGACAAGAAATGATCGTGCGCCTGGATGCTAAGGCTCCCCGCTGCTCTCCGTGGGAAGGCCGGGGCATCATCAGGCTGCACAGAGGACGGGCAATTATGGGAGAGCTGGTAGACATTTCCTCCCCGGAATTACACAAGACCGTGATTTAATCTCACAGAAAGTCCTAAGTAGCCACGGGGAGACAGGAGCACTGCCTGTCAGGCAGGAACACGCACATTCCACACGTGAGCAGAAATGGATGCAGCAGGGACTCCATGACCTCCCAGGACACCACTGGAAGGGCGGGTGTTCGAGCCGTCCCATGGCACAGACAGAAAACAGGTCAGACATGTGTGTGTGATCACGAAGGGGTAAGCTCTAATGCTAGGAAAATGGCATCTGAGTTCAGATGGGGAGCTATTCTGGAAGATGCTATTGAGTTCCTGAACCAATATAGTAGTTTCGCTCTCACCCAGGTGTAAAACCATATCTAACAGCAGAAAACATCTCAATTACGTTTATGGAAAAATAGTTACAAAATGGGTCCTAAGACAGAAAATTCAAAATAATAAAACAGTGGCACAATCACTTTGAATCTTGAACATTTGTTATCAGAATTACATTCACGTAATTCAAGTAAAGAATTCAGATGAACACAAAAGAATTTTGGCCAAGTTGATGAATTTCACCTGAGAATGTTATCCCTTTCACTATCTGCACACACGTAGGAGCCCAGGTGGGGTTAAGCACGGGACTGCTAACTGAAAGATCAGCAGCTGGAACCCAGCAGCCACTCCACGCGAGAAAAACGAGGCAGTCGGCATCCCTAGAGATGTCCAGCCTCAGAGACCCCATAGAGCTGCCCTACTCGGTCTACTCTAGGGGTGCTATTCATCGGAATCCACTCAGCGGCAGTTGGGTTTCTTCTTTTTGTTAACAGTGGATGCAGGGATTCATCCCCTGTGCCTTGTGTCTCTGGGAGAAAATGCCCTTTCCTGACCGACCACCTGCTGCTAACGGGACTCACACAAGGAAAGAGGCTGTGGGAAAGCTCATGACATCAACCCAAACAAGGCCCGGGGCAGATGGTAGAAAAGACCATCAATTACTCACACGCAAATTCAGGCTGAAGCTCAAGTAAGTTACAACAAGTCAGCCTGAGCCCAAAATATGACATTGAACGTATCCCACCTGAATTCAGAGATTGTCTGAAAAACAGATTTCATGCATTAGACACTAAAGACTGAAGACCAGAAGAGTTGTGGGATGACGTCAAGAACATCATACAGGAAGAAAGCAAAAGGTCGTTAAGAAGACAAGAAAGAAGGAAAAGACCTAAATGGATGTCAGAAGAGACTCTGAAACTTGCTCTCCAGCATAGAGACACAAAAATAAATGAAAGAAACGAGGAGGTAAAAGAGCTGAAAAGAAAATTCGGAAGGTCAGCTTGAGAAGAAAAAGCCGGACATTATAACATAATGTGCAAAGACCTAGAATTAGAAAACCAAAAGGGAAGACCACACTCAGCATTTCTCAAGCTGAGGAAACTGGAGAAAAAAATTCAAGCTTCAACTTGAAATATTGAAGGATTCTCTGGGCAAATTATCGAATGATCAGAAAGCATCAAGAGAAGATGGAAGGACTACACAGAGTCACTGTACTAAAAGGAAATGGTCGATGTTCAACCATTTCAAGAGGTAGCAGGTGATCAAGAGCCAATGATACAGAAGGAAGAAGTTCAGGGTGCACTGAAGCTATTGGCAAAGAACAAGGCTCTGGAAACTGAAGAAACACTAATTGAACTCTTTCAACAAACTGATGCGGCACTGGAGGCATTCACTCGTCTATAACAAGGAATTTGGAAGACAACAACCTGGCCGACTGACTGGAAGAGATCCATGTTTGTGCCCATTCCAAAGAGAGGTGAGCCAATGGAATGCGAAAATCATCAGACAATATCATCAATGTCACATGCATGTATAATTTTGCTAAAGATAACACAAAAATGGCTGCAACTACACGTTGACAGAGAACTTCAAGACGTTCTAGCCAGAATCAGCAGAGGCCATGGAACCAGGAATATCATTGCTGATGTCAGACGGATCTTGGCTGAAAGCAGAGAATACCAGAAAGATGTTTACCTGTGATTTGTTGACTAGGGAACGTCTTTTGATTGTGTGGGCAATGACAAGCTATGGACAGCAGTGTGGAGAATGAGTATTCCAGAACCCTTAATTTTGCTCCTAAGGAACCTGTACGTAGACCAAGAGATAGTTATTCTGTAAAGAACAAGAGAGCACCAAATGGTTTAAAATTAGGAAAGGTGTGCACCAGGGTTGTATTCTTTCACCACACTTAAGTCAATCCGTATACTGCGTAAGTCATCTGAGAAGCTAGATCATATGAAAAAAAATGTGGCATCAGGATTGGACGAAGACTCATTAGCAACCTGCAATATGCAGATGAGACAACCTTGACTGCTGAAAGCCAAGAGGACTTAAAATACTTACTGATGAAGAACAAAGTCCACAGCCTTCAGTATGGGTTGCACACCTCCATGTAAAGACAACAAAAATCCTCACCACTGGACCCATAAACAACATTCAAAGAAGTGGAGAAAAGATTGAAGTTGTCCAAGACTTCATTTTGCTCGGATCAACCATTAACCATCATGGAAGCAACAGTCAGGAAATCAAACAACATATTGCATCAGGCGACTCTGCTGCATACGACCTCTTTAAGGTGTCCAAGAGCAAAGATATCAGTTTAAGGACTAAGGCGTACTTGGTATTTTCAGTAACCTCCTATGCATGTGAAAATCGAATAGTGACTAAGAAAAACCGTTGAAGAACTGGTGCATTTGAGTGATGGTGTTGGAGGAGAATATTGACAGTGCCATGGACTGCCAAAAGAACCAATCTGTGTTGGAAGAACAATGAAAGTGCTGCTTGGAGGCCACGATGGCCAGACTTCATTTCTCATACTTCAGACATATTATCAGGCGGGACCAGTCCCTGGAGACGGACATCACGCTAGGTAAAGTAGAAGGTCGGAGAAAACGAGGAAGACTCCTGATGAGATGGACTGGCACAATGGCCTCAACAATGGACTCAACATAGTAACAACTGTGAGGCTGGCATAGGACTGGGCAGTGTTTCGTTCTGTTATGCATAGGGTCACTATGAATGGGTATCGACTCGATGGCCCCTAACAACTAACTTGTACTAAAGAAGTCCAAAATTTAAGACTGCTTAAAACTAATACACAGAAATTACTGAAAACTGTGCAAAAATTACCTGAGCGTCTTCCCAGATCAATCAACAAAGTTAAACAGAAAAAGGGAAGACAGAACTAGAAGGGCGTCTTCATGACAATCAGGAAGCCATGCCTGGCATCAGACTGCTTCCAAACAACACGGAAAATGTCTTTAATTACATGAGATGACATAACATAGGACAGCCAGCTGGTTCTAAGAGTTTCTGGTAACAGACCGGAACAGACATGACAAATGGCAGTCCCAGTACTATGTCCCTAAAGCTGCCCCATGTGCCGCTTGGCCCCAGCATTCCGAAAAGAAAACCAGACCCACGTTCTGGCTTCTCTGACAAAGTGAAAGATTTCCGTCTGTGCACACACATGCACACTTACACACATGCATGTGCAGATCTGGCAAACATGGACCACAAGTTCCCTCCGTGGGCAGTAGCTTTCCTCATCTAGCATATTAATTAGGCAAGAAAACACACATAATCACCCATCAATGAAAAGGCCCGGGCTAAAATCTAACATCTACTCTTACCTTTTAAAAGTCTAAGACAGAACGAGGTGGAGAAAACATCAACAGAACACACAACTTTATAGGGAAACTGTAAAAGGGTCCCTAAGAAAGCCATGGGGATTATCCATTGGAATCACCAGTTATAAACTCAACAAGGTAAAGACCGAAAGCCTAAAGGAGCAAGGAGATGGTAACAGTAACATTACTTCCAAATGACGGGATTCTAGATCTCAGGAACCCAAAGAGAGCTCAGAGAGCTACCTGGATTTTACTATGAAAAAATATCAACACCCTTCCAGAAGAAAAAGTTAAATTACTGAAATGCTCACAGAAAGAAAAAATGTGAATAAACGTAAATACATAACTTATTCTTTGGTATAAAGACTAAAAATTTCATAGACATCAGTTTTCCCTAGATTAGTTCATCACTTACTACCAATACCAAATAGCAGAAGATTCTGAAATTGCTATGATAAAACTGGTTATGTAAAATAGTGAAGAGGACACCTTGTAAAACTACAAACTCTCCAACAGGAGGTGTTAGGACAACTAACTTCTCCATATGCAAGACAAGAAACGTGATCCTGTACCTCACACCACAACCAGAGAGTAAATCACGTTATCATCGTCCGACGTAGAAAAGCTGGAATCCTTAGAAGAAAACAAGAGACAAATGGCGACACTTGGGTTTTGCTAATGGATTCTTAGCTAGGACACCAAAGCATGAGCAGCAAAGGAAAAAACAGATAAGCTGGACCGTCCTCAAAATTAAAGAGTTTCTGCATCACACAGCTTTCTCAAGAAAGTGAAAAGCCCACTGCTCAGCAAGTAAGGGCAGTGACTGGAGTCCAGCAGCCTCTCCTGTGGACAAGACGGGGGGCGCTCTGCTCGTGTAACGGATTTCTGCAGGGTCCTAATGCAATGGAATCGACTAGAGGGCAGAAACTTTGGTTTGTTTTGCTTTCCACTGGAGAGGCAGAACAAGGGAAGAATAAGAGGAGACCTTGAGGCCAGAACCACAATGCTGAGGCCACAAGGCGCACAGGAGAGAGCACATCGGAGGGAGAGCCATGGGCAGAGGTGACAAAGGTGCCACACTTACCAGCAAGACAACATGTGTTCCTAAAAACTCTCGGAATAGATGCCCTGGCCCTAAAGGAACACTCACACCTACCAAGAAGACATTCGTAAGGAAGCACTTCTGCCCAAACACAGCACCTATGTGACGGATGCAGTGTGTACTTATCCACATCAGTCACCCAGTGCTGAGGACCTGTGAGATTACAGTGAGGGAGAAGGGGTCTAGAAAGACGGGCAGCCTATGGCAAGCGTGGAGCTCAGAGACCATGGGAGGGGTATAGGAAGAGGCAAGGCCGCCAGCTTTCCTAGGACATTGGTTTCTGTCCCAGAGAGATGGGGGTGGCAGGGTGGGATGTAGGACGGGGACCTAACCAGGGTTGTTTGCACTCAGGGGGAGAAAAGGGGTAAGCAGTTGGCTGCTAACTATAAAAGGTTGGCAGGACGCCACGGAAGGAGGGCTGGCCTTCTGGGGGGTGAAAGCACGGTCCATTCAGGGCCCACCAAGAGGAAGAAAGGCTAGGAGGTGTGTCTCCATCGTGGTCACAATGTGGGGAGGAGGGCCCGAGGCAGGGAAAGACTGAAGGCCCGTAGTGCACTGACTGCAGACCAGGGATGGGGTCTGGGGAAGAGAGTGCGGGAGAGATTCGGGTCCCACTCAGGAGCCAGGAGCAGACACCTGGGGAATTAACCATATGATGGTCATCAACCCCAAACAACAGCACGCTACCCTCAAAATAATTCCAAGACCAGCGGATCCTATCAACTTGTCCGAGACAACGCATGCACACTCAGACACAGATGCTAACACGTGTCACAATTACCAGGTAAGAAAGGTGGTCTCTTCTTGGCAGCCTTCTTTTCTCTTTTCTCCAGCTTCTCGGGGGTCTCAGGATCTTTCTCTCGCTCCGCTTCCATCGGCTCAGCTGGCTCGCCAGGAGCAGTGACGAGGTGCGGACATTGGATCTGGGTGGCGGGCGTCTTGGTGTGGCTGGGGTCGTTAGGTTGAGCTGCAACTGGAATTGAAGACAGCCCACTGTTTTCTAAGGCTTGCTGAGACAGAACAAAACTACAAGGTTAGAAGGTCCGAGGGCCCACGTTTGCCTACCACAACCAACCACACAGACTAACAAAGCTTTCGTTACAGGGGTCTAGTCCTGCTCTCCTTGAAATCTGAATGCAAGTGGCTGAGTGGGGTGCCCACCTTTCTGAAACTGACATCTCACCCCACCCAAAACACCGCATGCCAAAGAAAAGAAACAGACGTGACTTTTAGAAATCGTACCTCAGACAATTGGGGTTGAGGCTAAAACCTGGCCGTGGCTTTTTGAGAGCTTGGGATCAAGACCCTGGGAATGCCCTGACACCCTGACACTCAAGACCCCCAGCCAACTTCTCGCCACAGAGGTGAGGAGAGAAGCTATATTTTTAAAAACAACCACAAGAAAACAGAAGAGCCAGGAGGAAAGCTCTCTGTTGGGAGCCAGCGAACGGGCGTCAACAGAAAGCCAGGCCAAGTCCCAAGGACTGCTTGCCCTCTGCTGGGTCCACACTGGCAGGACAGAGCCTGGATTCCCTGTCATTACTATAAGGAGCCCAGGTGGCACTGTGGGTTAGGCACTGGGCTGTGAACTACAAGGTTGGGGGTTCAAGCCCACAAGCAGCTCCAAGAAAGAGGAAGCTTTCTGCTCCCGCAGAAACATACAGCCTCGGAAACCCGGCCCAGGGTTGCTTAGAATCAAACATGACCCAGTGGTACTGGGCTTTGTTTTTTTCTCATAAATGTAAAACAAACAATTGTCCCAACAGAGTTACACCAGAACTTGAAGAAAGGATCACGTATTTCTCACACCTCTGTATCTATACACATAAAACTCTAGAAAAGCTATTGTCCTTTCCAATTAAATTCACTGACGGAGAAATTCATTGTGGTTCTACAATTGCCTTTAAATGATCGATTCATACCAGTTTAGAATCCTGCACTGTCCGTACATGATCAAATCAATGTATTTACCTCAGGCCTGATTCTGGTTACACGTGTGTGTGTGTGTGTGTGTGTGTATGTGTGTGTCAGCACAGACGGTGGGTTTCTGAGAGGAGCAGGCACGTGCCAGCTGGCAGGGGCAGGTGACAGGCCTCACCTGCAGGATATCCTGGTTGATGCCCACTGTGATGCTCAGCTGCTGGCCCGGCTGGGCTGGTGGGCTAGCCTCCGCGGGCCCTGGCTCTGAGAGCTCCAGAAGCTGCTGGATGACATCCGTGACGGCTTGGGAGCCCTGCTGGCCGCACGAGGCTGGGACCTGGCCTTCTGTCTGCTGGAGAGGTAAAGTCTGAAAGAGTGTGGCCTGGAACACAGCGACATTCCATCACAAAGACGAACACACGTTAGTCCGACTCCACTGCCCCTCTAAGAGTCAGGCAGTGCCCTCCGTACGAACGCTGCCCCAAACACACATGTGAACTGCCATATGACTGCCATCCAGTAGGCCCAACTCCTGGCGACCCTGTCTAGGGTTAGCCAGGCTATAAGTCCTTATGGGAGCAGACAGCTTCATCTGTCTCCTGTGGAGTGGCTGCTGGGTTTGAACTGCTGACCCTACAGCGTCACCAGCATTCCTTGAAGAGCACACGACTGACTGATAAAGAGCTTTTAATTACACTTCACTAAAGCCTTTCAACAGTTAGCGGAGCCTGTCAACTAAGACGGCAGGTGCTGGACACGGCTCCCCGCTTTCTGCTGGCTCAGCTATATGAAGGGATTGAATAAAGCA
This sequence comes from Chrysochloris asiatica, assembly GCF_000296735.1. Classification (NCBI taxonomy): domain Eukaryota; kingdom Metazoa; phylum Chordata; class Mammalia; order Afrosoricida; family Chrysochloridae; genus Chrysochloris; species Chrysochloris asiatica. Next base: position 2,521,204 of record NW_006408801.1, on the reverse strand, counting down.
GCGCCGAAGCTCAGAGTCAAGACAAGGAGGAGAGAGGCCACTGTGGGCACCAGTCCACAAGGAGAAAGGCTCTGCAGAGCTGCAAACACTGAGGGCGCACTGACTGGGGCTTTCGGCTGCTAGCCACAAGGTCGGCAGTGTGAAGCCAGCAGCCTCTCCTTGGGGAAAGTGGAGACAGCCTACTTCTGAGAAGCCCTACAGCCTTGGAAGCCCTCGGGGGCACCTCACCATGAGGCGGAATCCATTCAACCTTAGCAGGGGAGCGACAGCCAAGAAAATCCAAGGTCGCCTAACAGCACATTTGGAAAATCTGACCCTATAGCAGCTCAAGAGTCAGAAGAGCCAAAAGATGATGGGACATGCAGGGACTAGAAACAATTCCATCCTCCTCCACACGGAGCACAGCGCCCCACGGCTCTCTGTTTCAGGCCAAACACAAAAGTGGCCTCAGTCCCAGGGTAAGGGGAGCAAAGAGCCTGGGGACCCAGGGACCAGAAGAGACAGCACCCGGGCTCTGTCACATGGGCTTCCCTGCACCCATCCTCACAATGTTTACTGTGACCCCAGAAATGCAATGCTTAAAACTGGGGGGCAGGTGACCCAAGGGGCAGAAGAGAACTCCTGGAGAGAAAACAGCTAACCAGCATCCACAGAGGTTCCCGACAAGGGCCAGGCCTGAGGATACCTGCCTCACCATGAGTTACAGCCCTGACCTGGACGACCACCCACTACCTCCGCACATCTGACTTGCCCATGCTAAAAGCAAGGGCGTACATTCTCATACTTGGTCATAATTTACAAATGGAAAATTGTATTAAAGGAAACAGTACTCAGTTCAAAACAGAATTTTCAATGCCTAATTAAATGAGTTCTATGACAAAAGCCCACATGAAATTTTTTTATGAGAAAAGCCCACATGAAAATTTGGCACGCAAAAAAAACCATCCACTGTCATAAATGCCCACAGGGAAAACCGCTGACATCGATAAAGTGGCACATTCTGGCCTTCCCAACAGTATAGAGCGAAAACACCGACGAAAGCGGGGCACTGCGCCCTGCTGGCCAGCAGCCCAGGCCTTTAAGCATGGACAGCAGCCATGGGGCAAAGCACTTCCTCACAAGTTGGTCAGCTCCAGTCAACGAAATGGTTGGGTGGGTATGTTTCCCTTTTGTTTTCATTGCTTTTCCTTTTAAATGTACTTTATTAGATTTTTTTAAAAAGGAGCTCTGGTA
>NW_006408801.1:2514029-2518706 GCF_000296735.1 Chrysochloris asiatica | reverse complement strand
TTTGTATTTTCATCAACCTAGTTTCTTGGATTATTTGCTCAGCATACAGGTTGAGTAAGTATGGTGAAAGAATACAACCCTGTCGCACAACTTTCCTAATTTGTTCACAAAGTGCAAACAATGTCCACCACTCATGTGTCAGTTTGTCGCACTGCGTTGGCTTGTGTGTTGCTGTGAAGCTGGAAGCTATGACACTGGTATTTTAAACACCAGTAGGTCAACCAGGGTGGGTAGGTTTCAGTGAAGCTTCCAGACTAAGACAGATTAGGAAAAAGAAAGAAGCTGACCACTTCTGAAAAACTAGCCACTGAAAACATCATGACGAGCAATGGAACATTATCTGACAGCGCTAGAAGATGAGGCCTCAGGTTGGAAGGAAAAGTTACTTAACACCAACATTAAAAATGCTGACAAAATGTAAATTTAATAAACGAAAAGTATCTCATTTTTTAAATATTTGAATTTAGGTTTAAATATCACTTTTTTAAAAATACTGCATCTTTTCCTTCTAGAAAAATAACACAATGGTTTTGAACCTCTGTAGATAAGATGAGTCCTGGGGTGGTGCTGGACCACAAGGGCAGTTTGAACCACAAGGTCAGCGGTTCAAGCTCACCAGCCGCTCCTCAGAAGTCCTATACAGGGTCGCTATGAGTCAGAACTGACTGGAAGGTACTTAACAACCCCAACAACATGGTTCTTGACAGGATGGTACATACAGCTTCACCTTTGTGTGAAAATTACTATGTATGTGTTTTTTTCTGGGTGGGCAATCTTTGGTGTGAGCAATCTTACATGTAGGATTGTTCTGGGTGGGCAATTGTCCGTATCTCCATTTTACAGTGTAAGCAATTCTCCCTGTGGGCAATTTTCTTGTGCACAGGGATGACATGGGGCTGTTTTCTGAGCACAATTGTCATGTGACCTTTTTTCATGTGTGGTTATTTTCCGGTTACCAATTGACAGACTCTAATTATGTCTGAGCTTTGTAATTCACAACATTCTCTGAGACCAAGAGTGAATTGAGCAACCACCCCACACTGCAAATCTTGTGAGAATAGAACCAATACAAAAATAAACAGAGCTGGACATACTGTTTAGGGACTAAGTATTCACTAGGCCTGTTTTCTATAGTAGAAGGAAGGAGTTCTGGTAGCATAGTGGTTACGAATCGGACTGCTAACCTCAAGGTCAGCAGTTCAAAACTACCAGCTATTCCACAGGTAAAAGATGAGGTTTTCTGATCCCATAAAGATTTATAGCCTTGGAAACCCCAAGTTGAGTGGAACCAACTACACGCAAATAACCACCAGCTGACTCAGCCCCAAACTACCAGTTAATTACGCCCATAAGCACGTGTTAAAACCTCTGCCCTTAAGACACAATTTTCTCTATTTATATTTTTCCATTTATTATCATCAACTTAAGAGCGCAGAAGAAGCAACAGTTTGAGACTGAGCTATAGAATCCTACGTGAAAAGGAAAACAACGTGTAATTTTTAGAGTCACACAGCTTAAAATACACATATACTTTAGCTTCCCAAAAAGTTCCAAAGACTCAGGAAAAATTATCACTGTCACATTAGACAGGATTAGATATTATCTAAAAATAACGATTAAATCTTAAATTATAACTTAAGGATAAAAAGAGTCCTCAGGAGAACTGACTGTCTGGGTGACAATCTCACAGATGAATAGTTACTGGTTCAGGTGACAAATCAGAGTTCCCCAATGCAGCACTACAATTTAGAAGTTCATTTCCTTTCACTAATTAAAAAAACAAACAAAAGTTAACACCTTTCCTTCGTATAGAAAGCATTCCTGCCCCTTTGCAGTACCCAATGGTAACAGATTTTCATCAAACAGAACCCTCCTAACAAACGCAACTCTGGACTTACCGTTAGGACCTGTACAGCTTCTATGGCACCTGCTGGATTCTGGGGCCCCCCCATGTGCATCTTGCTGATATGTGTATTTAAGCTGCCTAGACTCTTAAATACACAACTACATTCTGTGCAGTTGTAGGTCGGGCCATTCTTGACCTTAAGGAAGAAGAGAAAATAATTACACATCGTGACATTGCAACGCCAGTGATACGACCTAACCATTCACTTCCCAAGGTGACTTTTTCTTTAAATCACACAGGTCCAGAACCAAGGGCCCAGCTCTGTCCTCCACACTGCCAGTATCATTACAGCAGGTTCCGGAATGAAGAGGCCTATTTGTCGGTGATTTCAGTCTACATACTCAATTTCTGCACATAAGCAGCAGAGTTCGCAGTAATGAGTGGCAGCCTTCAAGAGTATGCCAGAGAAGCTTCTGGGGGCTAAGATACACAGGTTAGGAATACCACACAGTCTGCTAAGTCTCTCATAACCAAAAAGGCAGCAGCGTGCCACAGAGAGCAGCTCAGGTACAGAAGAGCATCGGTAGGACTAATCATGCCCGGGAAGGCTGACGGGAAGGCTGATGACTCTGAGCTTCAGTCACACGTCCAGCGAATTTTGAGCACTCTGTTAGAACACACGAGGCTGTAGAGTCCTCACTGCCAGGATAATATTCAGAAAGTAGCACCTACCAATCTTTCCTGTGGCCCTCGGTCCAACCCACCAATTTCCCAGGGGCTGTGTGGCAGACAGATCTCTGACACACCAAAACCAGCTTCCTACACCAGAGCCTGCTGGTCCCCTGGGGCTGTGCTTGGAATCCCAGGAGACACCTCCAGGGCCACGGAGAGAGGAGCCCTCTGTCCACCATGATGACTGGGACAGTTTCAATTCCATGTCAGAAAAAGGCCAGGTTCCTCAGTCACCATGCCCTGCCTCTCACCCACGCTTCCTAACAGAAAAGTGAATTTTATAAGGGACGCATTCCTGATGTACTTATGTCTGTTTATAAACTGTGAGCTGGGGAGCATTTGTTGTTCCCTTTTTAAATCTCCCCCTTTTCCATTTTAGAATAAAAACTAAATCTCATCTAAAATCGAAACAACTTCTGCTTGTCATTTCTGCTAGCTTTGGAGAAGACTGTACTGTCCACTCCCAGTGAAAGGAAAGTAGAGAGGGCTTCAGAAATTTATGGAAATTTTCCATATCTCTCATTCTCTTTTTCATGAGCTTTTTGAAGCCCCCCTCACAGACGTTTCTACTTCCTCCAGGGTCACAACGAGAGCAGAATGCAGTAACACTTGAGTCAAAAGTGAGCCGGTTTTCTGGCCCCCATCACTGCACACCTGTGTCAGAAAGACTGCTTACCTCCGAGTGGACTCTCTGTACATGTGACTGAAGGTTTCCTTTCTGAGAAAAGGCGGCAGGGCAGAAGGCACAGGCATGGGGCTTTTCACCAGTATGCTTAATCATGTGTGTCTGCAGTGCCCCCTTCTGGTTAAAAGCTTTCCCACATTCACTGCATTTAAAGGGCCTTTCACCTGAGAAAAAACCAGAGTCAAAACACAGCCACCCAGTGAGAAGGATTTCAGGAGAAATGTCCTTACATCAATCAAAACACCACAGTTTTTCTCCAAAGAACACAAGTTACATCACTTTCAGACTGGCCAGAGAAGAACTTGGGTTGTATTGATACTTGTCACCCATTTGTGAGGATGAGGTTTCAAATCGGCTCATGGGGAGAAACCCCTAAGCCCTGTGTTCTCTCTTGATTTGTTCATGTTTGTTCTGAAAATTCTTTTCACACAAAACTAACCAAGTAAGTGTGTGTCTTTGACTAAAACAGACTCTGAGAGACAGGGCTGGGCGATGGTTAGAGGAGGGCCTTGGTGGACTGCTTATCCTCTTTCACAGACAGAAACACTGAGAGGGAGGAAAGAGCAGTGACCACACTGAGACTTCTCACCTGTCACCACAAAGGAAACCGCATTAACAGGTGACACAACAACACAAAAGGAAGAGAGCAGGGACCTTCTAATTTCAGACACCATCAATGCCTGTCTCCCTCCTGCCTGAAAGAGCCTTGCACGTGTAACTAACACAACATTAGTAACTCAAGTTGTATTCTCTCAGTAGGTCCTGGAGTGGTGCTGTGGGATTAAGCACTGGACCTCAAGGTCGGTGTGAACCACGTGGTCGGAGGTTCAAACTCATCAGCTGCTCTTTGGAAACCCTACACAGGGTCGTTGAGTCGGAACTGCCTCGACACGTAACAACAAATGTATTCAGACAAGACTGCGCTGCTGTTGCTGGTCCATGCCATTAAGTCGGTTACAGCTCGTAATGATCCTGTGCAGGGTTTCCAAGGAGCAACTGATGGGTCTGAACAGCCGACCGACCTTGTGGTTTGCAGTGTTGATCCTACAGGGCCACACCAGCTGATGTTGTTGTTGTTGTTAGGTGCCATCGAGTAGGTACCGACTCATAGCGACCTTATGCATAGCACATGGAAACACTGCCTGATCCTGGGCCAACCTCACTATCGTTGCTACACTTGAGCCCATCGATGCTGCCACTTGGCCAATCCATCTCGCTGGGGGATTCCCTCTATTTCTCTGACCCTCCACCTTACCAAACATGATATCCTTCTCCAGCAACTGGTCCCTCCTGATAATATGTTCAACTATGAGAAACGAAGTTTGGCCATCCTGGCCTCCAAGGAGCACTCTGGCTGCACTTCTTCCAACACAGATCTATTGGTTCTTTTGGCAGTCCATGGCACTTTCAATAT
>NW_006408801.1:2499172-2513329 GCF_000296735.1 Chrysochloris asiatica | reverse complement strand
TAGTCAATAAAGCACAGGTAAACATTTTTCTGATATTGTTTTCAGCCAAGATCCATCGGACATCAGCAATGATATCCCTCATTCCACAGCCTCTTCTGATTCCGGTTTGAACCTCTGGATGTTCTCTGTCAAAGTATGATTATAGCCATTTCTGTATTAACTTTAGTAAAACTTTACTCGCATGGGATATCAAAGAGATTGTTTGATGATATCCACATTCCATCGGGTCATCTCTCTTTGGAATGGGCACAAACATGGATCTCTTCCAATCAGTCAACCAGACAGTTGTCTTCCAAATTTCTTGGCAGAGATGAGTGAGTGCCTCCTATGCCGCCTCACTTTCTTGAAAGATTTCAATTTTCATTCCATCAGTTGCATCAAGAACAGCAAGTCTGCCAGATCAGGTCTGGAGAAATGCTGCTGTTACTTTTAATGTTTTATAGATCAGTTGGTGACGGCAAGATTATAATAGAATACAAGGACCCTGTGCTTTCTTTGTTAATTTACACCTAACTAGCCCAGTCTGCTCAGTCTGATGGCTGACATAAGCTTGATTCATTTCTGAATTAAATGAGCGAAGAACTATATCAATAATAATATCAAGTTTCAATTATTAATCACCCATTTGCAGTGGACTGCAGGGTCAGTTTGAAGTAGGAGGTTGGCAGTTCAAACTCACGAGCCGCTCCTTGGAAACCCTATACAAGGTCGTTATGAGTAGGAATCGACTCCGCGACACTTAATAACCATGTATTAGAGAGTCTTGGTGTGGTGCTATGGGTTAGTGTGTTGGACAACAAGGTTGGTTTGAACCGCAAGGTTGACTGTTCAAGCTCACCAGCTGCTCCTCGGAAACCCTATCTATATAGGGTTGCTATGGGTTGGAACTGACTTGATGGTGCTGAACAACAACCATATATCAGGCGCTTTTCTATGAGCACTTCATATGTTCTTTCAGTTACAACACACAACAACTATATGTCAGATATTAACACTCCATTCATTCGCAAGTGAGGAAATGAAACAGCAAGATTCTGCAATTTCATGAAAACGACACAGAAAACAATGGGAAAGGCAATGGGAGAGCCCAGGAACCCCGGCCACGCTGGCTCTGAGACACACAATCAGACATGCAGGCGCGCCTTGCCTTTCCGAACCTGTGTGTATCCGAATATGCCGTGTTAACTGGCTGGGCTTCTGAAAGGTCTTCCCACAGTGAGGGCACGAGTAGGTGAATCCACTTCTGTCAATGTTGCGGTTGTACGACCTTGGACCTGAGACCCTAGTGTAAAATAAGGGGACGTGATCAGGAAGTGGGCTCCCTCAGACCTCAATTCCAATTAAAACTGACCACAGAGGTCGGCTGAGTAGCCATCAGAACACACTTTAATTAGACATCAATTACATGCAGAGACAGAGATACAGACCCAAACATGTCACACACATGAAGGAGCTTTAAAAAGTACATGGGATAGCGAGATAAAGAGATAGTGGGATTTTCCACGACTTTTGGAAGCCCCCTCACATATGTGTCTACACCATCAAACTTGTTGCTGTCTAGTTGGTTCTGACTTCCACAGACCCTGTAGGAGAAAGCAGGGCTACCCCAGAGTGTCTCCAAGGCCGTCATCTTGATGGAAACAGACAACAGACTGCCACCTCTTCCTATCACAGAGTGACCAGTGGCTTCTAAGCACGGGCATTTTAGTAGCAACCGAGCCCGTCACTGCTGTGGCGCCTCCAGCAGGAAAGTCACTCTCGACTTCTGAGAAGTATGGGAAGAGCAGCGTGACTCTGCACGGTGTCCTGCTGCCCGGGTAACTTGTTGCGTAGGTTCCCTAGCATATCAGAGGGCAGCACGCACCTGATTTTGTAATGCGTCTTCACGTGCTCCTTGAGCTGGGCCGGCGTCTCAAACTCCTTCTTGCAGGCCTTGCACGTGTGCGTCTGACGCCCAGCCAGCTCCTGCCGATGCTCCTCCATGTGGATAGCTAGCTGACTCTGCAGCGTGAACTCGTCCCCACACTCAGAGCAGATGAGGTTCTGGGAGAGAGTGACACGGTGAGTCCACCACTGTCCACGCCATCACTGCTCAGAAGAGCCGCTCAGGTCCAGGTAACAGCCCAGGGATAAGCCACACCGTCCTCTGGTGCCAACCCCAGCACACCTCCCAGAAAGCCTCCTTGCCCTGTGTACACATCAGAGAAGGAAGCGGTGGGAGGAAGAACGGACGGTCAGCGTGCAAGCTACTGGGCGCTGTGCCCTTTGTCCGTCTGCCGAGAAGTAGAATGGTTCCCACTACACAAGGCCCAGGACAGAATAAAAACGGCAACCACAATTTTACAAGCTACCTAAAGACAGAGTGGCAGCTGCCCACTGGGCGAGCTCGGGCGCCAGGCTCTGGTGCCGCCGACTAATGTGTAAGCGCCACACACACACCAGACTTCAAAGATCACTACCAAAAATTACAATGCAAAATTCCAATTATTTTTTTATCTTTGAGTTGATAATAATTGATAAAATTTACTTTAATAGCTATGAGAAAAAAATGTAAAATAGCTTAATATTTTCATATTTAAATTGAAACCTTAGGCATAATATATGAATAAAATTTATCTCACCTGTTACAGAAAAATAATGTAAAATGTTTTTCAGATATGAATGGGTAATACCTTGGTTGGTTGGCTGGTTATGTGCCACGGAGTCAGTACTGACTCATAGTAACCCTGCACAGGGTTTCTGAGGCTGTCAATCTTTAGGGGAGCAGCAAACCTCATGTTTCACTCATGGAGCAGCTGATAAGTTCTGAACTGCTGACCTGAGGTTGGCAGCCTGATGGGGAACCACCACCCCACTAGAGCTCCTTGACGAGGTCTTAGAGCTATGATACTAAATGTGTTGTTGTTGTTAAGTGCCGTTGACTCAGTATGTGGTTTCTAAGCAGCGGGTACTGGATTTGAACCACTGGCTTTATGGTTACAGTCGGTTCTTTGGCTTCACCTGCTGATCTGGCTTTGTGAAGTGTGGCGATGAGAAGCCGTCTGATTGCTCACGTGACAGTTCCATTAGACAGCCCTGCTCCCTGCATTCCTGGGTTGGGGGCTAGCTACCTGAACTTGGACATGGTCAGCTCAGAGGCAGAAAATGAGGGGAACGGTCCCAGCGGCCCTCCTAGGGCTGTTCCCACATTGGACGAGGAAGTACTGGGCAAGCCCTCCGGGCAGTGCCCAGAGCTGACCACTCTCATTTCAATTCAGTCACTCGTCCAGAATTCAATCATACAATCATTGACTTCCATGAAACTTCAAATGACTTTCAAACATGAAAAAAGTAAAAAATGGGTGCATGCTCCTTAGAACAATCACCCATAGGAGAACAAAAGGGCAGCACTTGCCCAGAGAGAAAGTTCCAGAGGCAGGATGGGACAGGGCATCCAGGAGGCAGCAGGGAGCGTGCCGACGTCACGAAACCAAATGTGTGTCATTTGTGGAATGGAAGACCATGTTGTTTTGTAAGTTTTCACTCGAAGCACAATTTTAAAAAAAGGCAGAACTTGCTCAGGAACATACACTGCTATTTCTCCCGGTCATCGTCTTCTGCTAGTCTTTATGTAAAAACACCAGCTTATGCTAACACTGGAGCTGACCGTCAGGATTGTCTGCAGGAAAAGATGAGGATGGACAGAGCAATCTGAATCACCCTTTCACAGTTTCATCAGAAATCATCTTCTAGTGGGGCTGTACCACACAAGGTGAGGCTTTCTACTCTCGCCTAGATTTAAAGTCTTGGAAACTCTCTACAGGGTTGCTGTGAGTCAGAGCCAACTAAGCAGCACTTTATAACAACATGAAGATACCAGAATTTAGGGAAATGAACCGAGATTGTCACTGAATTGCTGACAATACAGAAGATTCTAAGAAACTGTCAGAAAGACGACACCTTGCTAATTTGCTGTATCTCTTTTGTAAAAATACTGAATGTTGTATATCAGACACTGTTTACTCTGCATCACCACCCCCCAGGTCACTGTTGAGGAAGTAACAGCTGAACCTGACGTTTTCACTCTCCACCTCTCCTCTGTGTGAGCCACACAGACCCAGCCTGTAACGCCGTCCTTACCGAATGGTCAGACTCAGGTGTCGCAGGAGTATCTGCATGGATATAACACATACATCTGTCAACATGCTGACCACTCTCATGAGGGAAAGCTTGGGAAGAGGTACACCTTGCTCAGAAATGGTAAAAGCAGGGGTCGAGACATACAGTATTCTCCAAGTTTCTGACATGTTATCAGGAGGGACCAGTCTCGGGAGTCACAGTGGAGGGTCCATGAACAAGAGGAAGAGCCTAACAAGCTGGACTGGTCCAGCTGCGGTGGGCTCACACATACACAACAATTGTGAGGATGGGGCAGTGTTTGGTTCTGGAACCCCTCGATGGCACCTCACAACCACTGGTCTAACCACCTGAACTACTATGGAAAGCATGGACAGCAAACAGCTCGTCTGGACGGCTCCTCATGCCTCCTCCATTACGTGTGCAGGTGTGTGTTTGCAGCATTTTCTAAAACAAGCACATGCCACTCATGCTACAAGGTCAAAAAGATCAAGGACACCATCTATAGTGAAATTAAAAGCGTACTTAAAAAGAGGATTTGAACCCATTGATAAAGTATGAACTCAGTGTTTCTGAGCCATGCTTTACATGTGCTGTGTACACCCTCTGCTTAGTTCTCTTAGGAAGACAATATACCCCGGCTACCAGACACCATCTCTGGATGGCAGTCTTAGAGGGGATTTTCACTTTTCTTATTTTCCTACAATCACCATAACCGAAACCCAAACCTACTTGCCAAGGAGTCAAGTCCAACCCCCAGCAGTCCCCTGTGTGTGACAACAGAACAGAGGCCCATGGACTTCTCGATGACTGCTGAGTCAGAGAGCACTGCTGGTCTTCTGAGGAACCAAGCATCGGTCAGCAGCTAAGCACGTAGCTGTTATACCCGCAGAGCCTCCTTTAAATACCAGCCATTTAAAGTCTAAGTTTGAACCCCCAACAACAGGAGGCTCTCTGTGCACCTATCAGCACTGTCACCTTTCATCCCTGGAGCTGGGGACATTACGATGACACACACGGGCAGACAGACGGGGGCCATCTATGACTTTCTTCTCCCCCACCCTCCAGATACTCTGGGACCCCCAGAGCCACATGAGGACGGACATTCTACCAGCTTCAGAGGCCACTGCAGAAAGTGAATTTTTGTTAAAAAAAAAAAAGTGGGGAGGGGTGGTCTCTGCCAGCCCACTTGGGTGTGTTTCCATCTTCCTCATACACTGCACACCAAGATCTCTCCACCGATGCTACTGGCATCACCAGGAAAGAAAACGGTCCATCAGTAAGCTGGGCCTCGGCCAAGGCAAGTGTCATGGCGATGAACTGAAGTCCACCCGCAGGGCTTTCTGAGTTCATTCACACCTCCAGCCCTCCTGACTGGAGGGGCAGCGCATGCTCACAATGTGTATGTGCTTAAAGGCTTACCTCTTCCTTCTCGTGCAGCATAATGTGGGCCTTGAGACTGGCCACTCTGGAGAATTTCTTGTTACACACAGGACACGTAGGGTCTTCCCCGTTGTGGGTGCATTTATGAAGTGTCAGGTTGAATTCAACATTAAATGTTTGGGGACACTGGTCACATCGGTGTGGCTATTTGGAGAAAAAAGTAAAGAAGCCATTTAAACAGTCTCTCCAGAGACGCCGTCTTGAATAAGACGCGTCTGATTAAAGCACCAGAGCACAGAAGCAATCTCTCTCAGGAAGTCCCACCGCCTCTTCTAGGTCGGAAATGGTTAGCCTTCCCCAAATGTCTTTCCTAAGGTAAACCACCTAGACGAAGGAACACTCGTGTGAGAATGCACCCAACCCATGCTTCCTAAGTAGTCTCTATGGAAACGCAAACACGTGAGGAAGCTCAACTCCTTAGCTTCTGTTTCTGACTAAACTCCAGAGATCGGACATCCAAACTTTAACTGGATCTTAACAAAGTTGGGGAAACACAGCAGGAGGTTGCACACTTATGGAGTCTGGAACTTGGGAGGCATACTTAGGGTTCTCCGCATCTCAGTCTATGATTTTACCAGCTGGGTAGTGTCCCACCCTTCTTGTAAGCAAAGGACTGGTGATGGGTCTGGAGCAGACCGATGCACACCACAATGAGGAGAATGTCGGACCTGACAGGATTCCAGCGTGGGGCAGTGTGATCAGTCTGATGCTGGACTCGTCCTGTGTCCATCCAGCCTCCCACTATGAACACAGTCAGCGGCCCCTCTGTGAGTTCTGCCTGCCACTTTCCCTCTGTCACATATGTCACTGTGATTCTTGGCATACCCAGAAGGCCACTACAGAAAGAGGTTCAAGTCTCTATTGAAGGAAGTACTGCGCCCCCTGCAGCTGAAGTACAAGCACAACCGTCCTGAAGAGCCTTTGAAATGCAAGACTTTTAAGACTAGGACTCCCTCCCTAGTGGAGCAAACCACTTCTGGCAAACATCAACTCTGCCTTTGGTCTGCAGGAGATTCATTCATAAGGACCCTGGTCCCTCAGACAGGCCGTGACAAGCTTGGGGTTCTCTCCTTATGGAATGACAGCTGGGAACAAAACTGTAACTCAAAAAAATATGAAAATATGGGTTTGTTCGTAGGATAGAAATCCCGGTTATAAAAAAAAAAATTCAAATTTGCTATGTGGACTTTCATACTCCATCCGGTTTCAACGCTCCATTTCTGGTGCCCCTCTTAAAATACGAACCTTGTCATTTCGCTCATGGTCCCTCATGTGGCGTTGAAACTGGGACTCTTTTGGGAAAGACAGCAGACAGATTTCACATTTATGGAAGTTTGGAACTTGGCAGGCATAATTAGTATTCTCCGCATTCAGTGTTAAAACTCCATCTATAAAAATACATAAGTACAGACAATAAGTACTCACTGTCATTCCTATCGCATAAAAATAACAAAACGGTTTCATTATTGTTTAAGAGCTAAATTATATCCGAGATTTATAGGAGATTTCAGGTGAAATTAAGGAGCTCGTCTACTGCTAAAAATGGACACGTGCCTACATTAGAAATGGGAACTATTGGGATGAAAGACCAAGGCTGGGAGCAAAACGAAGTTCAAGGGCACTGTCAGCCTACAGGGCACCTGCTCGGAACCTGCACACACCACTGAGCATTGTCCCTCTGACTTGGGGGAGACCTCATCAACAATCCCCACTTTCTTCAATGACTCAGGAAACAAAGTTCTAGTGGAAACTAACCTTTACATACGAATTCATCTACTGAAAGCAGACTATGTCCATGAGAAAACAAAACAAAACAAACCATATGTTCTCTTATGCACTTATGGTTTAGGGATATATGAGATTGCAAATCTGCTTCTATAAACTCATCCCAGTAAGCGGCAATAAATTTAACATACTTTCAAGTAGGAATAACTATGACAAATATTGTATTACAGAAAAATAAATCATAAAAATCATCCAGAATATCATAAAAGACACCACAAATTGATAAGACTCTTTAAAATAAATAAATACAAGACAGCTTCAAAAAGAGTTGTGTAAAAATTCCATTATCTTTTCATTGCCGTTTTCCACAATTTTCATCATATACTCTAAGTCTCATGATTTGGGCATAATTGTATCACACGCATTAACTAGAAAACCCAAAAATATTGAGACCAAAAGAACTAGATGGGGCCCAGCTATCCCTACCAACAGCTCTACAAGGGATTACACTAGAAGGTCGTGGACAGAGAAGGAGAAAAATGTGGGTCCAAACTCAAAATCATTATAAACAAAGAAAGACCAAGTTTACTGGTCGGCAGAGATTAACGGAACCCCAACACCATGGTCTTTAAACACCGTTCAGGTTTGGAAACGGACTCATCCCCAGGGCTCAACTTTCAGCCAAACAACAGACAGCTAGCTCTGAGGGGAGGTACACACACGTTAGAAAAATCAGCATTATGAGATCAAAGGGCAGCATTTGTCCAAGGAGCCAGTTCAGAAGGGTTAAGAAAGGAGGAGGACTGGAGACAGCCTGGGAGGGTGGGAGATGAATGATGCCACCTGCTACCCTGTAGAGATTGTGGCCAGCGAACAGCAAAGAAGCAAAATGCACATGGATGGTTGACCTTGAACTTCGGGTCTGCTCTATAAACCTTTACCCAGTTCACAATAAAAAGTGTCTAACACAAATACAAATGGCAAGATATACATCCCATACAACTCTGTATCAAATGTGATCCAAAAAGTACTGCACTTTAGCAATCTGGGAGCAGGGTGAGGGCTCACTGAAAAGGCCTTCCACGTCGCACGCTCACAGGTGGCAAAGACACATGCATGCACAATGGTCTACTACTAGACCACAGGTAAGCCCCTATTTTGAATTAAAAAAAAAAAAACAGAAGCCTGGTGGCTTAATGTGTTAAGCACTGGGTTGAAAACCAAGAGGTAAAGTGGTTCAAATCCACCAGACACTACGCAGGAGGAGGACTTGGCAACCTCCTCCTAGAAGACTAGCCGCCTGGGAGCTCCTATGCCATCGTTGTCAAGTTGGTTCCGACTCATCCCCAGGCTGGTAGAGTCTGAACAGTCGACTGTGTGGTTAGCAATCCAGTGCTTATCCTACAGTACCACACCAGGACTCCTGGAGGCCCTCCCTGGAGGGCAGTTCACCTCTGTTCTACATGGTCACTGTGAGTCAGCACTGATTGACCACAAAGAAGATTTGGGGTTAAGAACAGAGCCTGCAGTTATGATTGCCCAGCATCCTCCTCACCTAAGCAGAGTCCATTCGAGAGCAGTGACGGCCTTGAGGGAGTGGAGTGGGGGGGCGGTAGTAGGTGGGGCAGGGACGGGGGGGAGAACTTCAAACCTTCCAGCAGAGCCTTGAGAAAGGCAAATTCCAGTCCCAAGAAAAGCTAATGGAGCTCAGAAAACTGCAACTTCATTCAGCAGCAAAAGAAGTCCACTTAGGAAAGGGCAGATGGCCGTTGCTCGTATTTTTAGATACAGCTCTGCCTTGTTCAAAGGCTATACTTACAGTTTCTGCACTAAACCGAATGACCATGTTGATGACTCCGAAGAGTAAATAACATGTTCATTGTGACCACGTCAATTAATACATAGGTATGTGTCCACTTAACATCAGTTCACACAACATCCGGGTCCCATGAGTGTCTCCGCCCCTTTTTAAAAAGAAGGAAACGCTCCTTTTGTTTACAATCTTCCCCTAATAGCTGTAAGACCCCGAAGCCTCGCAGCACTGGGCTCGTGTCGCACTGGGCAGCAGGTGGAGACAGGAAGGTGAGGCAGAGGACATGGCTCTGGGTGCACTGGACCCCTGTACAGGCAACGAAGACACAGGTACAGAAAATTCTCAGACACAGCCACGGATCTTCCAAGATTGCTTTTCTGGAACCAAGGGTTAGGACGAGAGTCTCCAGGGATAGCTCAGTCCACTGGCATGACATAGCTCACTCACCAAGTTCATCCTCTGCATCCTGACGAGCAGCAGCTGGCCATGAGACATTCAGCAATCATTTAAGACCCAACTCTGGTTCTCTACCCAGCAGCAGCAAGCAGGAAGCAAGCAACCACTATCTCAGAGAAGAGGCAAGTCTTCCGGGCTGACCTAGAACTAGACGGTGCCCAGCTACCACCACTGACCCCTGTGACCAGCATTGCCATAGATGAGTCCCAACAGAAGAGAACAAAGTTGTAGAACAAAACTCAAATTCCTGACAAAGGGCAGCCTAACTGGACCAGGGGTGACCACAGGTCTTCCCTGACACTACGACCCTGAGACACTCTTTAAACCTTTAAGTGCATCTATCCTGAGATGGCTATTTAGCAAAACAGCAGAGTAGCATCCCAAATAAAGGCTATCACTCAAACTTTGTGTCTCATACTTCAGACATACTGTCAGCAGGGACCAGTCGCTGGAGAAGATTATCATCATGTTTGGTAATGTGGAGGGTCAGAGAAAAAGTAGAGGACCCCCAGCGAGATGGATTGGACTCAAGTGTGGCAACAATTGTGAGGTTGGCCCAGGACCCGGCAGTGTTTCGTTCTGTTGTGCATAAGGTGGTTATGGGTCGGTCCTGACTCGATGGCACCTAACAACAACTACAACCCAAGGAATGGTGCTCTACTAAAACCCAGAAAGTCAACCTTTACTCTAAAGCAGAGCTGAGACTTAGCATCAGATGTCAGGACTCAGAATAAGCAGAGTAATTAAGACAGTGACACTAAGGACAAAACTACAACAGAACTGAACCACTTAGAGAACAATCCCTGATGTATACAGGTAGTCTCCTACTTACAACAAACCACACTTACGACCATCCACATAGCTGCACAGCAAATCTTCCTAGGAGAACACTACGGGGAAATGTATGCTACTCAGGGAAACACTGCTGCGACACCTGAACATGGCCCGAGCATCTGATCAGAATGAACGATGGAAGAAAGCAGTAGAAACAGTGTTCATGTGACAAGAACCTGGTATGGCCGGTGTAGAGCAACTTACAGATTCTGAAGAGGAACTGACAGATGAGGACTGAATGAGTTTTAAAGAGAATGGAGATGCTGAAGACAAAGACAAGGAGAAGGAAGGACAGAAAGGGTTATCTGGAGCTGTTTCTAAATAAAATCAGGGGCTTGAAAACACGGAACCCAATGCTTACCACCTTGCTACAGTAAACAGGCAGACTCGGGAAGCAGTACGACTGCAACGTCACCACAAAACAGAAGAAAAGGAGCAAGGACCAAACAGACAACTCTGATTTTTTGACTAGAAACACCCCAGATGATTCTAAACCTTTCACAAGTGGAGTTATCGCCACAGCTAACAAAATGCCAACACTGTCTACCTGTTCTTCATCACCGGAGTTCCCTGTGTGATTGTGGATTTTTCTGTGGGGATGTAGACGTCCTGGTGTACTGCTGAAGGACAATGCACTGGACTGCAGTGTTGGTTTGAACTGCGAGGTCGGTGGTTCAACCCCACCAGTCGTTCCTCAGAAACCGCATACAGAGTCGTTATGAGTCAGAACCGGCTCGGAGGCACTTAACAACAACATGCATGTATATGTGTATTTAAATACATCTATATGTTTACATGTAATGTTTCCAAACCTCGAAGACAAATGTCAGATTTACTTAAATAATGATAATAAAAAGGTAGTAATAATGAAAACTAAAAAAGAGAGATTCTGTTTGCATCCTAACTTCAGGTGGAGTTATCAGAACAGAAACTGTGTAACAACAGCAAACATTAGACGGACTTCAACAAACAGTATAGGAAGGACAACAATAACATACTGCCAATGAGTGGATTCTAAAGCTTTACAGGCAAAGACAGCCTGATTTCTCTATGTTGTTGTTGTTGTTGTTAAGGGCTGTCAAACTGGCTTCGACTCATAGCGACACTCTTTAGAGTTTCCAAAGAGCAGCAGGTGAGTTTCAACCACCAGCCTTCTGGTTCAAACCAACCCTGTGGTACAGTGCTTTATCCTCATACCACCATACCAGGGCTGGTTATCAAAAATTCCTTAAATGCATCACAGAAACACTAAGAAGAAGGACCAATATTAAGATAAGGAGCTGATATCATCAAAAGAGCTCATTAAAGGAGTAAATTGGAAAGCCCAAAGAATTCCTATTTAGCATATGTAAAGAATGCTTATGAACTGACAATAGAAACATACACAATCCATCACTAAAGACTATAGACGTGTGGCAAATAAGTCAATGAAAAGAGGCTCAGCGCCTAAGTCATTGTTGTTGTTGTCAAGTGCTATGGAGTCAGTTCCGAGGAGCAGCTAGCTAATGGGTTTGAACTGCTGGCCTTGTGGTTCGCAGCTCGATTCGTAACCACTACGCTAGCATGGCTGAAATCCAAAACATCGGATACTACCAAGAGCTCATGAGGATGTGAGGCACTCTCATTCGTTGCTGATGGGACAGGAAACAGTACAGCCCCTCTCAAAGGCGGTTTGGCAATTTCTTATAATGCTACCCAACTCTCAGCAACCCTGAACAGAGCAGAACTGTACCACAGTGTTTCTCCATACTTAATACTTCCCCAGCAGAGCGGAACTCCTTTCTTACAAAGCTCAATTTAGTATTATTTTAGGATCTAGCAATCTCCCTTTCAAGTATTCACCCAAATGAGTTGAAACCTTACATGCACACAAATGTTTATTGCATCTTTATTCAAAATTGTCAAAGCAAAACTGTCTTCAGTGAGTGAGTGGATAAACAACTATGGGCCATCCAGGCAACGTAATCTTATTTAGCAACAAGCAATATGGAAGATACGGAAGAACCCTGAATGACAACTGGTAACTGAAAGAAGCCAATGTGAAAGGGGAACACAGTGTGAGATTTCAAGTATACGGCATTCTTAATTAGGAGTCCTGGTGTGGCGCTGTGGGCTAATGCGTCAGAATGGAAAGTCGTTTGACCTGCAAGTTCAGTGGTTCAAGCTCACCAGCTGCTCCTCGGAAATCCTACACAGGGTCGCTATGGGACGGAACCGACTGGAGCACTTCACAACAACAATAGAGACTAAAAACATCAGTAGTGGCAGGGGCGTGGAGGGAGAAGGGAAAAATGAACAGGTGGAACCGAGAGGCTTTCTAGGACTGTCAACTTCATGTGCATGATGCTACAGTGGTGACTAGGTGGCACCACACATTTAACGCAATTCACAGCGCTAATGACCACATGAACCTCAGCCTTCATGGCCCGAGATGAGCAGAAACAGATGGCACCCATCTACCAGTGCTGAACACAGGAACAATGTGGAACAAAACTCAAATTCATCCAAAAGACCAAGACTGCTGGTCTGATAGAGACTGGAGGAAGCCCCTAGACTGCAGTAGCCCTTAGACACTCTTCAGGCCTGGAACAGAGCCCAGCCTCAAGGTGAGCGGTTACACCAGGGAGGGCCACTCTCCTTGGAACAATCAACCATACACAGGAAAGCAAAAGGGCGGTATTTGCTCAGGGACAGGGCTCTGAAGGCAGGAAGAAGGATGAAGGGACACTCAGGAAGAAGTGAGAAGAGAGCTGCTGTATTTTAAGGATACAAACAATGTCTTGACACAAAATGGGTATGAATTGTGGGATGGACCAATTTTCTCTGTAAACTTTCACTCAAATCACAATAAAAAAGTTTAAGGAAACAAACAAAAAACCATAGAACTAGACAACACAAATCCTGAACCATGATATGAGCTATGGACTTTAGTTAGTAACAATGTGCCAATATTGATTCATCAATTTTAACAGACATACGAACATAATGCCAGGTGTTACTGATAGGGAAAGGAAGAGAGGCCAGATACATGGGAATCTTCTCATGTTATCTGCTCAGTTTCCAAAACTCTAAAACTGCTCTAAGAAATGAAATGTATTCATTGCAAAACAAAAGAGAAATGGTGTTGTAGTTAAGTTTTCCTATCAATGTGACCGCGCCAGGATTCTTAGTGATTTAGCAGAACTCCTCCATACATGAGGAGGTACAAGAACTGAATAGAAAATTTCAAAGATCAGCTCGAGAAGATAAAGCCAAATATTACAACAAAATGTGAAAAGATCTGGAAAAGGAAGAACAGGCTAAGGATTTCTCAAGCTGAGGGAACTGAAGAAAATATTCAAGCCTCCACTTTCATTATTGAAGGATTCTCTGGGCAAATTATTAAAGGATGCAGAAAGCATCAAAAGAAGATGGAAGGAATACACAGAGTCACTATACCAAAAGGAAATGGGTGATGTTCAATCATATCAAGAGGCAGCATATGATACTGAAGGAGGAAGTCCAAGGTGCACTGAAGGAATTGGCAAAGAACAAGGCCCCAGGAATTGATGTAATAAAAATTGAAATCTTTCAAGAATGTGAGGCGGCACAGGAGGCACTCCCTCATCTCTGCCAAGAAATTTGGAAGACAACTAACTGGCCAACTGATTGGAAGAGATCCATATTTGTGTCCATTCCAAAGAGAGGTGACCCAACGGAATGCGGAAATCATCAGACAATCTCTTTGATATCCCATGTGAGTAAAGTTTTACTAAAGGTAACACAGAAAC
>NW_006408801.1:2491109-2497310 GCF_000296735.1 Chrysochloris asiatica | reverse complement strand
TCCGACCCATAGCGACCCTGTACAGGGTTTCCGAGGCTGTAAATCTTTACGGGAGCAGAACGCCTCATCTTTCTCCCGCGGAGCGGCTGGTAGTTTCGAACTACTGGCTTTAAGGTTCGCAGCCCGATTCGTAACCACTACGCTACCAGAGCTCCTTAGTGATGCTGTATAGGGTTTCTGTAGAGGGCCTGGTGAGTTTGAACCACTGACCTTGACGCTCAAACTGACCTTGAGGCTGAGTGCTTATCCTACAGAGCCACACCAGGACTCTAATTATCTTATTAGCACAGAATTAACATCAAAATGAGATACTACCACACTTACTGTTAGAATTCAAATTCATTAGTTACACCAGGCTGGCCTAACCTAAATCGGAGTCTTGGTGTGAGGCTGGGGGTTAATGCATCAGACTGTGAAGTTGTTTGAAATGCAAGGTTGGTCGGCAGTTCAAGCTCACTAGCTTCTCCTTGGAAACCCTATACAGGGTTGCTGTGGGTCGGAATCTCCTTGAAGGCACTTAACACCCCCACGGTGGTAGAAAAGAAGCAGGCTAGTGTTTAGAGGTGAGGGGGCAGTGAGGAGAAGAAAGAGTCTGGGTGGGGTGATTTATGAAAATGCGGAAGCTCTTCACTTTGCTACTCCTGTGGTTAAGGTCGGACTCACAGGGACCCTGCAGAGGGCTTCCAAGGAGCACTGGTGGCTTTCAACTGCCAACCTTGTGGCTAGTAGTCTAGTGCTTACTCTACAGCACCACACCAGGACTCCATTTTTCTATACAGATGTACAATTCAATTAAAATCACGATTCAATATAAGGAAATTTCAAACACACTCAAACATTACTGGCTTCTCTTGAAAATCATAAACTATGGCAGTATTTAAACATGCTTCTTTGGACAAAGTAAAAAACAAACAAAAACAAGGCCCAGTCAGGGAGTTGACTCCAACTCAGAGCAGCACTGTGGGGCTGAGGGTAAATGTTCCCTCAGGTCTCCAAGGTTCAATCTTCAAGAGATGCTGCTGGGGGCCAAGCCCCAAGCTTATGACAAAGGAAGCATTCTCCAAGTGGTGATCCTCAGCTCTACCTACCAGCTACCACACTACCTTGTATTGTTTGTAGGAACCACAGAAGACTTGTTTTTATAGTCTAAATTAAGAGCACCCAGTCTTTGCTCTTAGAAATTTAGTAGATTACACAAACCTTCATTTTAATCCTTTAAAACAGGAGGGGTGGGACACATCTGGCCCATGGGCCCGTATAAGGCAAAATCATTTGGTCTGACCCTGCCAAGGCCACCGCAGTCCCAGCCAGAGTTGTTGGTGAGTGCTGTTGAGTCTGTTCTGACCCATAGCAACCCTGTATAGCGTTTCTGAGGAGCAGCTGTTGAACGTGACCCACCAACCTTGCCATTCAGATAACTGTGCAGTCTAGTGCCACACCAAGAGTCCTTGCCATTATGTTGCTGTTGTTAATTACATGTCACAGAGTCAATGCCGACCCATAGTGACCGTGTATAGGATTTCCCAAGAGCAACTGGTGAGTTTGAACCACCAACTGTGCTGCTCAAATGACTTTGCAGTCCAGCTCATTAACCCACAATGCCCCACCAAGACTCCTGCAGGTATATTTGTTCTTGTTAAGCGCCACTGAGTCGATTGCGACCCTGTATAGGGTTTCCGAGGAGCAGCTGGTGAGCTTGAACCACCAAATATTAGGGGTGAGTTAATGAGAAGTTTGACCATAGATAGTAAGCTAATCTTTAAATTGATAATCTTGCATGCCCCGAGAATGATGTTATAAATTTTGGCAGAAACAAGATTCCCTACTCCTGCTCTCAAGCAATGATTTACAACAAAGTTGAAAGGGGTTTTAGAAGGCGCGAGCTAAATTTAGGCTATCCCTACGGCCAAAGGTCCAAGTATAGGCCCCTAAGACTTCAGGACTTTTCACCTCGGCTGCCCACTGGAGACTCTGAGGGAGCTTGGGTCCCATCCCTTGAGATCGGTTCTGACATAATTAGTGTGGGTCACTAAAATCTTGAAAAGCTCCCAGGCGGGGTTCCAAAGGTTGAAAACCACAGTTATACTTTGGAGAGGCCATCCAAGATGCAGTAATTGATCTCTCCCTATTGATGCATACAAAAGGAAATCAAAGACTCATGGAAACGATGAGTTCAAAGGAGTGCCCTCAGCTCCACCACCTGAGACCACACACCACTGACAGCTCTGATGCAATCACAATCGACTCTCCTGGACAAGGTGGGAGGAAAACGCAGAACAAAATTCAAAATCATAAAAAGATCAGACTTACAACCTGCAAGACATTCATGGAAACCCCAAGACTGGCTCTTAAATCCCCTACAAACCTGAAATTGAGCCCACCCCCAGCAAGCACCTTACAAACAGACAGACAGACAGACAGACAGACAGATCGACCGACCTGTAAAGCAAACGGTAACACCATGACGGACACATTCCTCAGAACCATCAACTAGAAGGGACCAGAAGGGCAGCACCTGCCCCAAAGCAGAGCTCAGAGGAAGGGCTGGACAGGAAGGAAGGGTGAGTGGACACGGGGAAACCAAGAAGAGTGCTGTTACACGGAGAGAATTGCAACCAATATCACACAACACAATATCACACAACACAATATCACACAACACAATATCACACAACACAAAAAGCTAAGCTGCTCTGTAAACTGTCACCTAAACCACAACACACAGTCAGTCCATCAATGCTTTCGGCCGTCCCTTCTTCAGGCGAAGAAAAGGAGAACAAAGACTACAGTTTGGACACCACTGGACGTCCCTGACATCAGAGGCACTGTCTGTGCACTCTAGAGACAAAGCCAAGTCCTCACATCCAACAAGCATCCCAAACCTGGCTGAACTAACTGCCTTTCCTCATAGAAACCCCTCACTTGGCTTCCTCTGAATGAAAGACCAAGATTATGAAGCCACAATAGCTCACTACTTGCCTCCAAGACAACTGACATCTTCAGAAGTTAGCCATGTTGTTGTGATTGGTGTGTGTCATCCAGTGGGTTCTGACTCATAGTGACCCTGCAGAGGGTTTCCTAGTGCCGCTGGTGGGTTTGAACTGTCCTCAAAATATTACATATCCCAAACTTCCGCCTCCCCAAGGAGTTCAATTACGGAGAGCCAAGATTGTTTCCTTATTAAGACACTGTTACCCTCCCATACCTAACAGTGTTAAAAAGGTAATGCGTTACACAGAACTCCACCTCCTCTGAATCACCACCACCTACCAAGTATCAACTTTGGCTGAAGCAACCGCTCCTGCTGACGTTTGTAAAAGGTTCAAGTTCTGTAAGACCTTCTGACAGAACCTGCTGGTCCCTCCTTGGAGGGAAGAGAACATACAGTGTTGCAAAGTTCAGTCAAGAAAATCCAAAATGGCAGCCTGAACCGGCCATCAGAGCAAGAAAGGACTTGTTCATTCATCTGGCTCAAGGTTCGCCTGTGTCCACTCTCTGGAAAGAAACTATTACAAATAGCCCTCCAAGAGCAGCATGAAACTCAGAAGGCGGCCAAGCCGAGGTACAAGCTACAATGGAGAAAAGATTTGCAACAGTCAGTTGAGATCAAAAACGAACACATGGAAGTCATGTAAGATTCCAAAATGTGGCTTCATCAAGGTCGCACGACTGCTTATTAAAAGAATTACTATGAAATACCCATCTTCATATTCTTTCAAGAAAACAAGGTCTGAGCAGCTGGAGGCAAGAGATCATTGAGCCAGAGGAAAAAGAGCCCACTCAGTTAAGGCCCTGTAGGCCTCTGGCGTTGTTAAGTTCTGCTGAGTGGGTTCCAACTCAGAGCGACCCTTATATAGGGTTTCTGAGGCATTAAATCTTTGCAGGAGCAAAAAAAAAAGACTCCTCTTTCTCCTACAGAGCAGCTGGTGGGTTCAAACTGCCAGGCTGTGGCTTGCAGTGAAGTGTTTATCCTAAGGTGCCAGCATGGAGGGCACCAGTAGTAACTGCTTCTGGTGTGACACTGTAGGTTAAGCACTGGACTGTTAACCACAAGGTCAGTGATTCAAACCCACCAGTTGCTCCTCGGAAATCCTATACAGGTTCACTGTTGAGTTGGAACTGACTACACGGCATTTAATAACAAGCAGCTGAAAGGTTGGTGATTCAAACCCACCCATAAAAACCTGGACTAATAAACGCCAGGGAGGGCAACTCTACTCATTGACACTGGACTCAGAATGGACTCCGACGTAATTGTTCTGTGTTTAGAGTTTGAACTTTATGCTAAAGCCATCAGTAATGCATGGAAGAGTTTGAATCAGGGCTTGATAGTTGGATTTACTTTTTTTAAAGATCTTTAAGACTGGCAGGTGATCGGTTTCTAGACTGGTAAGACTAGCCAAATAGAAGGCTCCGGCTGAAAGAAGGGGACGTCTGGGCAGGTGGTACCACTCCAGAGGGAATGAGCAGGGCTGACTGGAAATAACTTTTGAGGTAGAAGGTACAAGAAAGACTTTGTTACGAAGCGTCTTGGGGAATGAAGGAAAGAGAATTCTTCTGAGACCTGGGCCTTGAACAACCGAAAGCTGCTGATACTGTTTAGTCAGGTGGAGGATGACCGGGGTAGGAATACCTTCATCCAAGTGGCTGAGAGGTACTGCAGTTACATTACACTTGGCAGGAGACATTAATTTAAAAATTAGATACTGAGTAAAACAGGGCCAAGGACCAATGAAGGAAAAAGGCTTTGAAACCTTCACTCGCAGATACCATTAAGCCATTAATCAACATTCTGAGCAGTTATGATTTAACTGCAAATCAGCATACCGGTTGTGTCCCACCAACATCTCTCCACAGTCTATAACATTATATGAAGTGTGTAAATTCTGGCTGCAGTTCATATACACTGTGTCTATACAATTCCCCTGGCAAGTCAGGTAACTCTATAGATTAGAATAACAATAATAATTTCTAGTTTTCCCTATTACACCAATGCCTAAATGTTCTGGAGAAAACAAAATTAAATGCTGGTCTGCAGTTTTCAAAAATAATAGTTTCTGAACATCTGTGCATTTGCCTATAGCCAGGCTATATCTTTGGTTTGGGGTCACAAGCTGTTTAATGAGCCTCAGTTTACTCATGGCCCAGAACTGTCTCAACAATGAGTCTCAATAATCAGAATCAGCCAAGTCAATGGACGCCAAGGCACCCACTACCAAATACTACACACTTACCTAACTAGCCATCAAAATGATACAACTGTTCCCACCTAAGGAGACAAATGTTCAGGTGGTATTTCAGGCACCATAAATTGGGGGTCTAAGTCCTAGTTAAGTATTTTTACAGGGCAGTGTTCCGTTCTGCTGTGCACAAGGTCGCTATGAGTAGGTACAGACTCAGTGGCACCTAACAACAACAATATAAACCACAGCACTCTCTGTGGCTTCAGACCTGATTTCACTATTGCACTACGAAAAGAACTTTTACCAACTGCTAACCTGCGGGGCAGGGGGGCTTCTTGAAAGTGCATGGAGAAATCCCACTGTCTTTTTATTCCTCCTTCTACCAACTTTTGGAAGCCCCTTCATACATGTTTAGCAAGTGAGCAGTAATATGCCCCAAACACCAAACCTACTGCCGTCGGTCGAGTCTACTGCGATTGGAACTCTTCCCGGAGCTGAGAGCCTCAACTAGTTCACAAGGAGAGGCTGCTGGGTTTGAACCGGCGACTTCGTGGTTAGTAGGCCAGTGCAATTGTTTTACTCAGGCTGTTTGCTTGTTTGGGGGGTGGAGCAAATAAACGCCTACCATACAGGGAAAGGTGGACGACATGTTTAGAATTTTGCGTGTTCTAAACTTTTGCAAATTTCTAAAACACTGTCCATTTCCTCCTTCCTCCGCGGCAACCCGAGCCCGGGGCAATGCTTCCGCCTGTGTGCCACCGCGGTTCAGCAGCAGCCTGCGCGCAGACCCCAGGCTGGCTCCGCCGGCACCCAGCGCTCGGGTCCCAGCCGCCCGACCCCCGCCCAGGAAACGCCCCCGAGCCCGGAAGTCTGGACCCCCGCATCCCGGAGCAGGGACGCCGGAGGGTTGCGGGCGCCGTCCGGCTCCGGAGACGTGGGCTTAGGGCGGACACCCGGGCCTGCGGCGCGGCCACGGCCGAAAGCGTCGGTGCGGCGGTGAGGAGCCCGTGGCCCGGGC
>NW_006408801.1:2473860-2490484 GCF_000296735.1 Chrysochloris asiatica | reverse complement strand
GGGCGCATGCGCGGCGCGGGCCGATTCGGGCCTGGCTGGGTGTTGGGGCGGCTGCGGCTATCGCCACGTTCGAACGTGGCGGTGAGCGGACGGACTGAACGGCGAGGATCGCTCCGCATGCAGACCCAAGGGGCAGGAGACGCTCCGGTCCGCCCTGGGGCTTTCACAGCCGGGTAAGGACTCCAGGCGGGGCAGTCATTGGGCCCCACTAGAGGCAGCGCGGGAGAAAGTCCTGGCGATACACTCTAGTGCAGATACCCTCCACCCCCACGGAAACCCATGGGGAAACCCTGTCTGAGGGATCAACAGGAATCACAGTTGATTGGGTGGCAATAGGTAACAGTGGTGCAGGTATTTTCTATGTCCACGTGCTAATTGTTAAGTGCCTTCGAATCTGTTCTGACTCATAGAGACCCTGGATAGGGTTTCCAAGAAGCGAATGGTGAATTCGAACCTCCAAACCAACTAGGAATCGTCATAAAGTACCCGGGATAATGTGTGTTGTTTCGTGCCGTTGAGTCGGTTCTGATTCATAGCGAGCCTGGATAGGGTTTCCGAGGAGCGGCTCGTGAGTTTGAACCGCCGACCTTACCGTTTAAAATGCTGGTATTTTTCAATTCTAATTTCCCACCAACTTTTTGAAGCTGGTTCTTTCCCCTAGCCCCGCCCCATCTTCTTTTTACTTGATGCCCTCTGATTTCATGAAAAACTCAGCCAGGCAAATCATTGGTATTTCGGGAAGGCCTCCGTGAGCACGCCTACACAGGCGCCCTTGACTGTCTGTCTAAAGCTTACGTATCGGAAACCCTGCTAGTGCACTGAGAAAGAGCGTGCCAGAAATGGCTAACCTTTCATTTGATGTAACACATTAAAATGTACAGTGGAATCTAAAATGTGCAGATCATGTGGGTTTTTTGTTGCTCATGTTAGTAACGTCCACAAGCAGTAAAGATTGAGTTGAGTAGCTCCGTGATCAAAGGAGGAACCTGCATTTGTCACGTAGTCATAATTACTGAGCCTTAACGTGTTTATGGACTCTCTAAGATAATGAACGCCAACGCCTTGTCAAGAAAGCTAGTCCCCAAATACTTGGAACCTGGTGCAAGAAAACTAGTCCCTAATAATCTAGGTTTTTAAACCCCACAGAGTGTACAGATTGCCCAGATTAATTATGGTTGGAAAAATAAATTGGCAAGATGGTCTTTTCACAGAACCTTAGATAATAGTTGAATTTTGACAGAGATGCTGAGTGAGGGTTTCACAGGGGCGGGGAACAAAAGGGGTTTTCACGTGCCAGGTGCTTCGTGGACATGCACGTGTGTTCACACATGTTCTTCCAATTCCTGGGAAAGAACTCTAGGAGTTTGTTTAAAAGGAAACAAACAGGTTCTTTAACCCCAAAGATCATCTGTTTGGTAAATGGCAAAGCTGGGATTGCATGTTTTATTCGCATCTGCTATTTTAGAATGCCTCTGGTGTGTGGGGGCTTTACATAAAATACCTCATCCTCACCACCGTCATATGGGGCTGAAACGGTTACTGCCCTTTTGCAGAGGCATACTGGGATCCAGAGGGGTTAAACAGTGTGCCCAAAGCCCCACAGCTTGCACTCCGTACCCAAGGTTTCACAATCAAATCTGTTTATCTCTTAATCCTAGGCTCTTTCTGCATTTATCAAAGCTGTAACCTACAAAATAAATTCGGACAAATGACTTCCTGTAGGCATGTTCGCGCAGGAGTAAGGATGTAGGTGGGCAGCTGACCCTAAATGCCTCTGATGATTTAAGTCCATAAGGTTAAGTATGTGAATTCATATCCTGTTTTGTTTAGAGAAGCAGTTGATATATATGTCTGGGTAAA
This sequence comes from Chrysochloris asiatica, assembly GCF_000296735.1. NCBI lineage: Eukaryota > Metazoa > Chordata > Mammalia > Afrosoricida > Chrysochloridae > Chrysochloris > Chrysochloris asiatica. The sequence goes on along the minus strand of NW_006408801.1, from coordinate 2,488,624 downwards.
ACAAATAGATGAAGTCTAGATGGAAAAGCAAAGTCAAGGAGTAAATGTCTATAAATTCTGTAAAACCTTTGATAGTTAGAAAAGAAGAGTGTAAAAATGGACTCTAGTCTTTGTAGCCAAAGATAGAAAATGTGATTTGTTTTAAAGTTCACACTTATTCATAGGACAAATCCCGTGCTTGGGGTGAAACAGTTCTCCTAATGGGTACTGAGATACGTCACCGTTTGCAAGAAGACAGTACTGTTGAATGGAGTTGCTATACAGAATGGGCATTCTATTCAGCCACATTGTGAGCATTTAGAGGCCCGTGTCTTAACGTCATTTAATGATGTGGCTGGCACACTAGGGTAAGCACTGGACCACAAGGTCGGTGGTTCAAACTCAACAGCCGTTCCTTGGAAACCCTGTGCAGGGCTGCTATGGGTGGGAACTGACTCAATGGCACTTAACAACAACAAGGAAGACAGGCTAAATGCCAAGGCAAAAGTAAGCAAAAGCAAGAGCCCCAACACTACAGTTTCCTGATGGCCGGGTGATAACAAAGAAGCAGCCCATCCAAAGAAGATGCATCTCTGAGCCGCAGATCTACTTGATGTGGCTGGTCCAGTGTTTAAAAATGGACAAGTGAATGCCCACCCCACCATCCATTCCCACCTGCTGTCTCTGACTCTGCCTGCAAGCAGCTCCCAGGTTTTCCTTTGGGAAGTTTCCCTCCTCTACTCCTAGCACTAAAGTGTGGTCCCATGTCCCCATTTCCTAAACCCAGCCATGATAACAGTTCAGTGACAGCCACCTCCTGAAAATCAGAGATGCTGCATGTGGAACTTAGGGGCAGAAGTTTCCATGCTGTTATACAGGGTTGATGGAGGAATGTCATTCTGGTGGTCCAGCCACATGGAGCCTGAGGGTAGAGGCCACCAGAACTCAGTTCCCAGGTGGACCTGTTAGTAAATCCATGTTCTCAATTAGTTGTCTGAAAGTACATTGGAAAGAGAAAATTGCTCGTAGATGAAAGGTTCTGCTTTTAGCAGAGCTCTCTGATACCTAAAGTTAAAGGAGACACTTACCTGTTACTTATCTAAGACTTGTGTGTGTCAGGCATTTTCCTAGTTTCCTTTTCAGTATTTCTAATATACTACATTAGTTATCTTAGACTTAACAAGACTAACCAAAAAGCCACGCTAACGTTATCAAATCAGTTCATATGCATAGCAACCCATCCTGGTGTAGCGCTGTAGGATAAACACTGGACCATAGGTTCTGTTTGAATTGCAAGGTTGGTGGTTCAAACTCACCAGCACTCCTTAGAAACTTTACACAGGCTTGCTGTGAGTTGAAATTAACTCTATAGAACTTAACAGCAAACCTTCGTAGGAGCAGACTAGATTAAAGCACGCCTAAGGAGCTCTGGTAGCGTAGTGGTTATGAATCGGGCTGCGAACCTAAAGCTCGGTGGTTCGAAACTACCAGCTGCTCCGCGGGAGAAAGATGAGGCTTTCTACTCCCGTAAAGATTTACACCCTCGGAAACCCTGTACAGGGTCGCTATGAGTCAGAACCGACTCGATGGCACATAACAACAACAACATTTCTGCCCTGGAGTCCTGAGTGGTGCTGTAGAATAAATCCTGGACCACAGGTTCAAACTCACCAGCCGCTCCTCGGAGAGCCTGTATAGGTAGGATCACCATGAGTCAGAAGTGACTCTTGGACACTTAACATTCATGCCCTACTTCCACATTGGTGCTGCACTTCGTTGTCACATTACAGAGTGTTTTATAATAACCGTACTGAGATACACTAATTGACACGCAATGAACTTCAGGTCTAAAGTTTACGATTTGACAGCTCGTGACATGTATACACCCATGAAACTGACCATGATCGAGTGGACATGCCCAGAGCTCTGTGTGCAGTCCCTCCCCCCACAGACAGCCCCAGATCTGCTGGAATCCGACAGGACGTGACCTCTGGGGTGTGGAGGGCAGCATTCTAACTTGTTCTCTTGAGGATCCTTGGTTTGAATATCATGCATATACTGATAAAATAGTACATTTTTACTTGTTTCTGAAAAGATGACACTTTGAGGATTACAGCACACTGACCCAATTCAGTTGCTTCCTGTACATGTAAAAATTAGACCATGAGTCATGAGTAAGGAAGACCGTAAGGCGCTCTGGTAGCATAGTGGTTACGAATCGGGCTGCTAACCTCAAAGTTGGCAGTTCAAAACTACCAGCTGTTCCATGGGAGAAAGATGAGACTTTTCTGCTCCCGTAAAGGTTGGCAGCCTCGGAAACCCTGTGCAGGGTCACTATGAGTCGGAACCGACGCCACGGTACATAACAACAACAAGGATGACTAGAAGAACCAACACATTTGAATCACGGTGCGGAAAGTGCCATAGACTGCTGCCAGGAGACCAAACAAATCTGTGTTGGAAGTACAGTCAGAATGGTCCTTAGAAGCCAGGGTGGCAGATGGTGGTTCTCATTCTTCAGACATTGATCAGGAGGGACCAGTTCCCGGAGCAAGACATCATACTTAGTAAAGTGGAGGGTCAGCCGAGAAAAGAACCACCCCCAAGAAGGTGGCTTGACACAGGCTGTGACGACCATGGGTTCAAATCCAATTGTGAGGGTTACACGGACTGGGAAATGGTCCTGTTTTGCATGTTGTCGCTAGGAGTCAGAACCAACTTGATGGCCCCTAACAAGTGTCTAGGAGTTACCCTTACCCATTCTACACTACAACCCTTATTCAGCCCCTACAAACAGTCTGTCTCTCACCAGTATACAGGTGGTGGTGGTTGTTAAGTGCCGTCGAGTCAATTCTGACCCATAGCGACCCTGTACAGGGTTTCTGAGGCTGTAAATCTTAACGGGAGCAGAAAGCCTAATCTTTCTCCTGCGGAGCGGCTGGTAGTTTCGAACTGCTGACCTTAGGTTTGCAGCCCAATATGTAACCACTACGCTACCAATATACATGTGAATGGACTTAATTTCTACACATTCTCTAAGAGCTATACTCCTGAATTAGACTCTGATCCTCCTACCTGGCTGTGCTCCCACCACACTTGCTCTGTATTCTCTGACCAGTCCAACTTCATTCCAGCCTAAGAACCCCAGTTCTGCTGAAGGGTTAGCACTCCAGTGCTAGCTGCAAGGTTGGCAGCCTGTCCCCCAGCTGCTTGGCAGGAGAAAGCTACTCCCAGAAAGGTTGGCCGCCTCGGAAACCCTATCCTGGGTCTCTGTAAGTCACTGTCGACCTGATGGCAGTGGCTTTGGTTTGCGTCTAAGCCTTTCTCTTGGAACTTTCTTTAGATTTTTCAGTGACCCCCCAACCATCTCCCGAGTCTCTTCATAGATCTTGTTTCTTAAAACCCAACCAAGAAGACAAACCTTACTTGTTTCTATCTTGGCATTTATCACCTTGGAAGTAGTTTGGCTATTTGGTGATTTGCCTGTCTCCTCTCACACCCCACCAATAAAACAAGCTTTCTGAGGGGAGAGTCTGTCTCATCACAGCTGTCTCCCCGCCTTCAGGAAAGTGTTGGGCATAGATCTTGACTCCGTAGGTCTTTCTTGAATAAAGGTTAATTTACAGATTAATGAATCCTGAGTAGTAGACTTTGCAGTGTCTCAGTGACTTATTCTAAAGTCCCCCATTCAGAATGACACTGTTCATCCCTGCTTAGTTTATTTAAACTCAGTTGCTTTCCAAACTGAGTAGTGAAAACAATGAATAATCTGTGGAATATTCCATGCAGTTGTGCTAACATTTATTGTTCACTTTTGGTGGTTTCAAACAACAGCTGAATTCTCTTAGTGATATGTACAAAGGGGAAGCACAAAGGTGTCTTTGAATTCCATGTCTTAGTTAAGTCTTCAGGACCCTCCTATATATATTGTAATGGACCAAGTGAGTTACATTTAGCAGTGTTTTCAGTTGGATACATTTGGATGGTTGTTAGGTACCCTTTAGTCAATTTCTACGCATAGCAGCCTCATGCACAACAGAACAAAGCACTGCTGACTGCTACATCATCACAATTGTTATGTTAGGGCCCCTGGGCCAGTCTATCTTATTGGATGGGGGGGAAGGTTCCTCTCTTTCACTGACCCTCCACTTTATCAAGCATGATGACCCCCAGGGACTAGCCCCCTCCTAATAACATGGGCTATGTAAGGGAATCTCGCCATCCTGGCATCTAAGAGACATTCTAACTGATTTCTTCCAGCACAGGTTTTCTGTTCCAACAGCCCGTGGTACTTCTAATCTTCTTCTCCAACACTGTAACTCGAATGCATCAATTTCTACCGTGTTCCTTATTTACCCATAAGATACATGAAGCATTAAAATAGAATGGTAGGAAACTTTCTCAATTAGATAATTTCTCAATCAGATGCTTGATCTATTGACTGTTTTCTGTCCTAGAACGGGAACAAGGCTCGGATGCCCACGCTCACCACTTTGATCCAGCTTTGTAGTACAGATACTGGTACTGGCCATTTTCAGTAGCCAAGAAAAAGCAGCGCACCTCATCCTCTATCTACAGATGATGTGTCTGTTAATGTAGAAAAACCTAAGGAATGTACAGAACTAATCAAGGAACTGAGCAAGGTCACAAAATAAAGGTTAGTACCCAAAAATCAATTGTCTTTTTAAATAATGGCAAGCAATTGGAAAGTGAAGAATTTTAAAACAGTTCCATTTTATAATACTGAGGGGGAAGACTTAAATAAGTTCTGCAACTGATTTATTGGAAGTCACTTAAGGACTGACAAAATTGTCACGACAAAACAAGTAGGTTTGTGTTGTTCATTTTGAAATGTGTTTCAAGTGCACCTTGATCTACTGAGTTAAAAAATCATAGCATCTAAGTCTCCGTCTCAGTCTTCCAACACAGGGCAAGGAGGGTAAGAAACCAGAGATGAGAGAACTCCGATTTGTGGAATCACAACATGTAAAGTTTGGATAAATTCAAAAGAACAGTATTGTATTCTTTTTAAAATGTATGTTTTAATTATTAATTAAAACCCAGAAGAAAAGAGAAAAGATAGATCCGAGAGTGTACACATGGTTTAGGGCAGCAGCATCCTCTGACTTCACAAGGGGAAAAAGAAGCAAATTCACCATCACCCCCCAGCCAATTCCAGTGGGGCTGAGGTCAGACACGCCTGCAGTTCGCGGCCTTCTCTGCAAAATCTGACTCCAGCCATCGCTCACACCACACACTCCCTTCTGCCTTGCTGAGATTGGGAATTCAGTACAGTGGTCATGCAGAACTCACCTACCTTACACACGATCACAGGGTTAATTAGGGAAGGTAAGAGCATGCTTCAGTTCTGAAGACAAGTCAGGAATGCCTCTTCCCAGAGCAAGCCCCGCCCACAGGCAGACCTCAGTCCGCCCCGTGACCTGGCTCCGCCCTGCTCAGGCAATGGTACAAAATTCCTTTGGTGCTGCTCTATGTCACAGTGACCCTGTATAGGGTTTCCGAGGCTGTAAGTTTTAACAGGAGCAGACAGCCACATCTTTGTCCCACCTATGGCTGGTGGATTTGAGCTGCTAACCTTGATTAACCCACTGTGCACCAGGGCTCCTTAAAGTTCCTTTAGTACTGATAATGCGCAAAGGGCACACCACTCTACTTCACCCCAAGGGCACTCAGCTCTAGCTCCATGGGTCAGCAAACCTAGCATCCCCCATTCAATGCCTAGCGGGTCCCCGCTCCACAAGCCAGCCCCTTGCGCTGTAGGTCAGGAAGCCCGCTGCTCACTCTCCTGCTCTGGCTCTTGCTCCTGTTGCTTCTGTTCCTCTGTTATTCCTCTCGGGTCACTGCTCTGCCTACTGGGTCCAGGAAGTCCAACCACAGGGATGTCCAGGGCCAGAGGGTATACTCCACTCCTGGCTCTTGTGTCTGCATGATAGTGAGAGTCTCTATGATGGCTTCACAGATGGGTCATTAAATACCCACGTGGAGGTCCACGTTTTTACAAGCACAATTATCCTCTTAACAGTCACAACTGAATCGTAACAGCCTATCAGCATCTTTTCTCAGCTTCCAGACCCATCAGGAAAAAATTGAGTTGGTGGGAGTTACAAGGACTACGGGTAGAAGAGCCACATGAGGTAATTGACTGCACTGCAGAGGATAAGTCCAAAACGCTTGTTACAACATCTTAAAAACCTTTATTAAACAAAATATATACCAATACAGGGTTGCTGTGAGTCAGAACCAACTCAATGGCTCTTAGCAACAAACAACATCAACAGGTCTCTATACACATCTGAGTTGCTGTTTCCATCTCTTAATTTTTTCTGAAGAATTCGGTACGCTGATTCATATCACATCAAACCAATTTTAGCATCCTTGAGGGACTCAGATCGTGTTCCTTTTAAATGTTCTTGAGCTTGGGGAACACAAATATGAAGAGGCAAGATCAGGACTGGGTGGCTGGGGTAAGGTTTCTCAATACAATTCTCGTACGACAACCCTGGGTACCCTCAAAGCATGAGCAGGTGCGTTGTCATGTTGGAGAAAATTCCTTCACACAGTGTTCCTGGACTGATTTTTCACACCGTTATAACTTACAGTTTTCTAAAACTTCATAATGAACCCCTGTGATCATCATGTGTTCTTTGAGAAATCCATCAAGATGACCTCTTTGGGAATAGCCACTGGCCTGGGATTCAGGTCTATGGTCTGAGGTAACTGCAAAGTCATTTGGCAAAATGTAGTCCATAAAGACAATGTTCTATGCCCTAATTTGGTGAATAGCAACTGTAGTCTTACAGGCATGTGGGCTGTCATAACGTGCATCTATTGGTCTCTCTCATCAAAAGCAAAGAAGGGAAGAAAACTGAAGACACATAGAAACACTTCACTGGACTAAGGGAGCGTGCATACCTCAGTCTCTGTGACTCTGAAACCAGAACTAGATGCTATCAGGCACCACTGCTGACAGGAGAAGGACCCGGATGAAGCAACCACCAGCCATCAAGGTCTCTATTCTCATTATTGTTAGGTGCCATCCAATCTGCTTCCACTCATAGCGATCCCATGCACAACAGAAGGAAACGCTCCCAGTCCTGCGTCACCCTCAAATTGTGTGTGAGCCGATTGCTGCTGTCACTGTGCCAGCCACCCTTGTTGGGGGCTTCCTCTTTTTCAATGACTGCCTACTTTCTAAGCATGGTGATGTCCTTGTCCAAAGACTGGTCCCTCCTGATAATATGTCCAAAATATGTGGGACAAAGTATCCCCATACTTGCTTCTAAGGAGCATTCGGGCTGAAGTTTGTTGCCTTGCACTCCATTGTCCTTCCAGTATTATTCTTCACAACCATAGCTGTAGTGCATCACCAGTCTTCCTTAATCATTGTCAATCTTCCACAGGAGGCGAATGGAAGTACCATGGCTGGGGTCAAGCACACTTTAGTCTTCAAAGTGGCATCTTTGCTCTTTAATACTTTTAAGAGGTCTTTTGCAGCAGATTTGTTCAGTACAACACAACATTTGATTTCTTGACTGCTGCTTCCTGAGCACTGATTGTGGGTCCAGGTAAAATGAAATCCTTGACAACTTCAATGGTTTCTCCATTTATCATGATGCTATTTATTAGGCCAGTTGGGAGGCGATCTGTTTTCTCTGCATTGAGCTGTAATCCAGACTGAAGGCTGTCGTCTTTGATCTTCATGGTTCAGGCTTCAAGTTTTCTTTTGCTTTCAGCAAGCAAGTTTGTGTCATCTGTATACCACAGGTTGCTAATAAGTCTTCCTGTAATCCTGATTGTTCATTGTCCAGTTTCTCAGATTATTTGCTTAGAACACAGATTGAATAAGTATGGTGAAAGAATACAGTCCTGGTGCCCACCTTTCCTGATTTTAAACCAATCCATATCCCTTTGTTTGGTTCGAATGACTGCCTCTTGGTCTGTGTACAGGTTCTGCATGAGCAAAATGAACTGTTCTGGAATTGCCACATTTCACAATGTTTGCATAGTTTCTTATGATCCACTCAGTGGGATGCCTTTGCATAGTCAACAAAGCATGACTGAACATCTTTCTGGTATTCTCTGCTTTCAGCTAAGATCCATCTGACGTTTGCAGTGATATCCCTTGTGTCAAGTCCTCTTCTGATTCTGGCTTAAATTTCTGGCAACTCCCCGCCTAAGTACGTCAGCAGCCGTTCTTAAATTACCTTTGTGTTAGGCAAATCTGCACACAACCTCTGTAAAGTGTTCAAGAACAAAAATGCCAGCTTGAGGACTAAGGTGCAACTGGTCTCAGCCATGGTATTTTCAATCGCCTCATAATGACTGAAAGTTTGACAATAAGGAAGCCCATAGAAGAATTGATGAAGGGCTGAAAGAACAAACAAATCTATGTTAGAAGAAGTACAGCCAGCATGCTCCATGGAAGCCAGGATGGCGAGACTTTGTCTCTCGTTGTTAAGTGCTGTCTAGTTGGTTCCGACCCATAGCGACCCTATATAGGGTTTCCAAGGAGCAGCTGGTGAGCTTGAACCACCGACCTTGCAGTCCGAAGACTTTGCAGTCTGACGCATTAGCCCACAGCGCCACACCAGGACTCCTCTTCATCTCTCATACTTCAGATCTATTATCCTGAGGAACCAGTCCCTGAAGAAGGACCTCATGCTTGGTAAAGTGGAGGGTTAGGGAACATTTAGATTAATGTTTAATATTAGATGTTTGACCTAATAGAGCAGGTTAATATTTTAAGTTGATAATTGTGTATGGCCCATGAACGATGTTACAAATTTTAACAGAAAAAAGGATCATCATCCCTGGTCTAGAACTTACACTGAAACCTGTCCACCATGGGGGATGCTGCTGATCCACCTCTTTAGGGCTCCCAAGACAGTAAGTCTTACCAGAGCAGACCCGTCTTCTGAGGAGCAGCTGGAAGGTTTGAACTGGTGACCTTGTGGTTAGTAGCCCAGGGCCTAACCCACAACACCACCAGGGCTTCTTAGAAGATCCTAGATAGGGAGGGAGGAAAATGTGGAACCGAACTCAAAATAATTTTAAAAAAAAGACTAGATTTATTGGCACCCCCAAGTCAAGCCACCCTTCAGGTCTGGAAATGAATTCACCCCTGTGATTTCATTTTCAACCAGACAATAGCTATGACTCTAAAGGGAATAATAAGACTGAGGAGATACACACATCAGAATCATTTCATTTGCGACCAGAGGGGCTGCATTTACCCGAAGACCAAGTTCAGAAAGGTTGGGAAAGAAGGAGGAATGGAAATCCAGGGAGGAAGTTGGGTAAGTGATGTTACGTTGTGGCAGTTAAAATCAATAGCATAGAACAAACTGAATTGTTGAATGGAAAACCGATTTGCTCTGTAAACCTTCACCCAGCACATCTCTTTGGAAGCCACTTTGTTATTGGCCCTTTCTCTTGAAGGCACCCTAATGAGACTAAGGCACATGTAAATTACTAAGAGAGCTAGTCTGCAGCCATCAATGTTTGCAGTAAACCCCTGCTTTTTATGAACTAGGTCCCCAGTAGCAATGCGTTTTGACTTAGTCTTACACAGAGATTAGTGAACTGTTGAGGAAACTCCTCGTCACCCCCTCTTAGATGGAGCAACAGAATCTTGGCAGTACTCTCAAATCCTCCCAGTTCCCAGCCATCACCTCTGTTTCCATGAGAAGTAGCAATTTCCTAATGTTTATGATAATCATGTTATTGACTTACTTTTAACCTAGAGTAACACAGACCTAAAAGGAGAGCCAACAGAAACTATAAACAAAGTGCTCACATAGTATTTCGGCATGGTTGTACTAGCCACAACATCCAGCAGGTGGAAACAACCCTAGTGTCCATTAACAAATAGGGCTTCAGATTGTGCAAAAATTACATCTTTCCATTCTGTTTTTCCATGAACTTTGGAAGCCCCTCATAGATAAAATTTGGTATATCCATGCAATGGGATATGACTCAGTCATAAAGAGAAATGGAAGTTCTGATGTATGATGCAGCATGGCTGGACCTTGGGAATACGATACTAAGTGAAGTAACGTACACACAAAAGGGCAGATACTGTAAATTCCACTTACATGGAATATCAACAACAGGCAAGTGCAGAGATCCAGATTGACCAGTAGTAGTCTGGGGTGGCTTGGAGGGGGTATTACACGAGGGGTAATAAAAAGCGTTGGGAACAGATTCCTGGTTGCACAGACTCAACAAAACTGAAATGGCAATGTTTTCTTACATATATGAGTATTTTACCACAACAATATATTTTTTTAAACACAGGCAAACTAATTTTTCAAGAGTTAAAAATACCACTCTCTAAATAAAAACATGTCAAAGATTGATTTCACTTATTAACTATCAAGAGAACAAGTAAGAGATCAAAGAGCACAGCCTTCAGTATGGATTGCACCTCAGTATCTTGAAAACAGAAATCCTCAACTGGACCAATGAGTAACATCATGGTAAAAGGAGAAAAAATTGAAATCGTCAAAGACTTCGTTTTGCTTGGATCCACTATCAGTCCGCATGGAAACAGCACTCAAAGAATTAAACATATTGCATTAGGTAAATCTGCTGCAAAAGATCTCCTGAAAACGTTAAAAAGCAAGAGGTCAGTTTGAGGACAAGGTGCTCCTGACCTAAGCTATTAGATTTTTCAATCGCCTCATATTCGTATGAAAGTTGAACAATGAATAAATAAACCATAGAAAAATTGATGCATTTGAGTTAAGGTGTTGGAGAAGTATATTCAAAGTACCATGGATTACCTGAAGTGCAAACAAATCTGCCTTGGAAGAAGTGCAGCCAGAACGCCCCCTAGACGTGAGGATAGTGGGACTTCTCCTCTCATACTTTGGACATGTTATCAGGAGGGACCAGTCCCTGGGAAATACCTCCTTGCTTGTTAAAACGGGGATCAGCAAAACTTCAACGAGATGGGGTGACACAATGACAGCAACAATGATTGTGAGGCTGGTGTAGGACCTACAGTGTTTGGTTATGTTACGCACAAGGTTGTTAGGAGTTGGAACCGACTCCAGGGCACCTAACAACAAATATGAGCAGGAACCAGTGGTATTCAAGGAAAAAGCCCAAGCTATTCAAGGTGTTGGTGAAAACCAAGGATCCAGGAATTGACTAAAGATGGAAGAGTTAAATTATATATTATAAATGTGTTGTTTTTTAAAAAAATATCTGTTCCTCCTTTGGTGTTTTATCAACTCTCACCACATCACAGTCATAAATCATTGTCTCTTCAAATGTCCATCACATTTACTTAGACAAGATTTTTGAGGACCGATGCTTTGTTTTGTTTCTCAACCCCAACACTGGGACTAAGGAACTCTGGGAGCGCAGTGGTTACAAGTCACGCTGCTAACCTCAAGGTCAGCAGTTCGAAACTACCAGCCATTGCATAGGAGAAAGATGAGGCTTTCTGCTCCTGTAAAGATTTACAGGCTTGGAAACCCTGTACAGGGTTGTTAGGAGTTGGAACCGGCTCCACAGCATACATCAACAACACTGGGACTTGTGCATATTGTTGTTGTTAAAGTGCCGTCAAATTAATTCAACTCATAGCAACCCTGCACAGGGTTTCTGAGGAACGGCTGGTGAGTTTGAACTGCCGACCTTGTGGTCCAGTGCATTATCCTGCTGCGCCACACCAGGCCGCCTATGCATGTTAGAAGCCTCAATGAATAGATTAGTGAGTAAGTGAGTAGGAGGTGTTGATGACCACAGCATGGAGTTAATATCATTTGAACTGTATCTCAAAAACTAACATGGTGGTTGGTGTTTCTTAGAGAAGGGCGGGTTTATACAGAAGTTCTAGGAAAGTATGGGCAGAATCTCATTGACGAAGCGGATTCGTTATGGATTGCATGAGAAACTGGTCCATCGCACTGGGGTAAAGTTAGGAAGAGCTGTTAACACCAACAGGGCAGTTTACATTTAACTTCCCTGACAGTGCTAGGCGTTCCTGTTGTTCAGCCTAGTTGGAGAAGCTGTTTGGGGAAGACTGACTGTCAGCATCAGGCTGTGAGGACCACGGTTATGTGTGTCATGTCCCCCTCTTGCCCCCGAACCCAGTAGGTGTCAGCAACCACACTGCATGAGCAAGGTGGGTCCACCTTTTGGGGGATAAAGAGGTATTCTGCTTTTGCTTTTAATTTTTCTACCTAATTTTGAGAGCCAGTGAATTCGAGGAAGAAGAAAACCAGAGGTCTTTAGAGGAGGTGAATCTATCCAGGGATGTTGTTTACTAACTATTGTGTGTGCACATTGTGAAAGGAATGCATGGGCCCTGAATTACAGGCGGAGTTTCCCTTGGCGGCAGTCTCAGAGTGACTCTCTGAATAATGTTAAGTAAGCAGAGGGTGCCTTAGCCCTCTAACACTACCACAACAGAAATCCAGGTGGATGGATGCTTTTAGCAAACACATATTTTCTCTCATCGTCTAGAAGGCTGCAAGTCCAAAATCAAGCCCCTGTTCTAGAGGAGTCATGCCCTCTTTGTTGGCTCTGGAGAAAGTGTAACCAAAAAGGGGTGCAGCTCAGAAGAAAGAAGTATAGTTAATACGCAGGACAGGGGATCAGGAACCTCCCAGATCTGCTTCTGACTCCCCAGCTGGAGGGCAGCCTGGGGCTTTGAAGGGCAAAGCAGGATCTGGGACTTGTGGTGCGGCCTTGTGGCACTGTGTTTCCATTCCAGTAGTTAGGGTGGTCCTGTCCTGGAGTCAGTGAACATCTCAGGTATCCCTGTGTGCTGATTTCACCTGCCATCACCAGAAGAGACTAGTTCCCATTGTCTGGGCAACAAGTTGAGCTTTGGAGATGGAAAATAGTGATTAACTTTGGAATGCAGTTAGACAGGGGTTGAACTTTGAACTACTGCCTTCAGGTAACTGCTCAGGTTCCATTGTACTTTAGGCTACGTCATGTTTCCTCAGTGGCCCCCTTTCAGAAGGTCCTTGAGTCCTCTCAGTGTCTACTAGGCCAGCATTCCTTGGAGACCTCCAGCAGTCTTGGCATCAATCTTCTCTGGCCCTAGAAGCTTCCCAGTGCAGGAGCGCCAGGTCCAAAGGACTCATTCCTCCCAACTCTCACATTTTGGTGATGGTAGGTCCCTCTAAGTGTAGTTAATCTCTCATATATCTCCTAGTGTGGCAACCAAGGATAAGCACTGAACTGAAAGCTAGGTTCAAACTTCAACTGAAAAGTTGGCGGTTCAAAATCACTCCTCCACAAAAACCCTATACAGCAGGGGTAGGGACCCTGCAGCCAGGGGGCTGTGTAAGGCCCACGAAATCATTTGGTCTGGCCGTACCAAGGCAACCACAGGTCCAGCCATCATGTTGTTAGGTGCCATCAAGTCAGTTCTGATTATTTAACCCTGTATAGCAAGCTAATTTTTAATTTGATAATTTTGTAAGATTTACAAATGATGCTGTAAATTTTGGCTTTGCCCTTCAACACATTAAAGAGGTCTTGTGCAGCAGAGGCAATACTTGGTTTAATTTTTCCACTGCTGCTTCCATCAGTGTTGATGGCTGATCCAAGAAAAAATCAGTCTTTGACAACTTCAGTTCTTTCTCCATTGATAAGAATGCTCTTCATTGGTCCAGTACTGAGGGTTTTTGTTTTCTTTACATTGAAATGCAATCCATACTAAAGGCTGTGGTCATTGATCTTCACCAGTAAGTATTTTAAGTCTACAGGGGCCAACTGTAGAACAGACCATCAATTACTCATATGCAAATTCAAACTGAAGCTGAAGAAAATGAAAACAAGTCCACGAGAGTCAAAATATGACCTTGAATATATCCCACCTGAATTTATAGATCATCTGAAGAACAGATTTGAGATATTAAACACTAAAGACCAAAGACAAGAAGAGTTGTGGGATGACATCAAAAACATCATACATGAAAAAAGCAAAAAATTGAGAAAAACAGCCTGGTACTGGTACAATGTAAGATACATTGATCAATAGAACAGAATCGAGAATCCAGATATTAACCCAACCACTTACAGCCAAATGATTTTTGACAAAGTGCCTAGGCACATTGCATAGGGAGGAGACCGTCTCTCTCACAAATGGTGCTGGCAGAACTGGAAAGTGATATGTAAAAGACTGAAACAAGACCTTTGCCTCATGCTCTATACAATGAAAACATGGATTAAAGATCTAAATGTGAATCCCAAAATTATGAAGATCATCAATGAAAAAATAGGGACAAATGTGAGGGTGCTAATTCAGGGCATATACAGACTACCACACATTTTGAAAAGTACACAAACAAAAAGAGATGAGTGGGACATACTAAAAGTTAAAAACTTGCGCACATCAAAAGACTTCAACAAAACAGTCAAAAGGAAACCCACAGACTGGGAAAAAATCTTTTGCAACAACATATCAGATAAGGGACTCATCTCTAAAATATATAGGAAAATACTACACATCTACAAAAATAAGACAAATAACCCGATTAAGAAATGGGCACAGGATATGAACAGACACTTCACCAGGGAGGAGATCCAGGCAGCCAACAAACATATGAAGAAATGTTCACAATCACTTGCCATCACAGAGATGCAAATCAAAACAACAATGAGATACCATCTCACACCAGCAATAACAGCAAAGATCAAAAAAGTTGAGGACAATAAATGCTGGCGGGGATGTGGAGAGACTGGGATACTCCTGCTTGTCTGGTGGACTGCAAAATGGTCCAACCTCTCTGGAAAG
>NW_006408801.1:2472266-2473025 GCF_000296735.1 Chrysochloris asiatica | reverse complement strand
GGTTTCAGAGGCTGTTAATTTTTACGGGAGCAGAACGCCTCATCTTTCTCCCGTGGAGCAGCTGGTAGTTTTGAACTGCTGACCTTGCGGTTCGCAGCCCGATTCGTAACCACTACGCTACCAGAGCTCCTTTATAACTGATTGGAATACATAAAATGGGAATACAACGTGCACAGTGAAGGAGGCGGCCTATGGAGCCTCTGCATTACATAAGACTATAGGGGGGATCCTGAACAGCATCCAGAATCTTCAGAGGCAGGAAATTTCCCCCTGAGGACGGGCAGACTAGCCTGGAGCAGCTAGAAGAACAGAAGATACCTCTTGAAAAAAAGACTGACAGGGACAACACCAAACAGACCAATCAATGATTACAAGAACAAGCAGGTTGCCTGCCCAGGAGACATCAAGGCAAGGGGTCGGGTCCCCTCAGAGTAAACCCCCTCCCAAGACTAAGACTCAAAAGGAATACAAGCTCTGATGGGTGACCAAATTCACCACTGACAAGGGGAAGCGACAGAAAAACAGCTATAAGGCTGCAAGCTAAGGCCTACAATGGTCAATAGACTCCTGTGAACCCAGGTGGAGACCTAGTTGGCTAGCATTGTGGAAAGGCCTGGGGACTCGGGCCCAGAGTCAGTGACATAGCCATGGAGGACTGAAGTGGAAAGTGAAGTGTCCAGTGGGTAAGAAGAGAGGGCATATCCACAAGAGCATCCACACATGCAGATAATACCCATTTGACCTAGCCTCAATGACTGG
>NW_006408801.1:2441481-2466611 GCF_000296735.1 Chrysochloris asiatica | reverse complement strand
GGTTATGAGTTGGGCTGCTAACCTAAAGGTCAGCAGTTCAAAACTACCAGCTGTTCTGCAGATGAGGCTTTCTGCTCCCATAGATTTACTGCCTCAAAAATCCTGTACAGGGGTCACTATGAGTTGGAATCGACTCCATAGCTTACCACCACCATTCAGTCTGTATGCTGAGCCAATCATCAGAGAATCTGGTTTAAGAATATGGTGTCAGGATTGGAGGAAGACTCATTAATAAATGCGAATGACAGAACCTTGCTTGCTGAAAGTGAAGCGGACTTAAAATACTGATAAAAATCAAAGACTACAGCTTTCGTTATGGACTGAACCCCAATGTAAAGAAAACAAAACTTGGCACAATGGGACCAATAAATAACATGATAAATGGAGGAAACATTGAAATTGCCAACAACGTCACTTTGCTTGGATCTACAATCAACATCCAGGCTTCAAGGGAGCAGTCTGGCTGCATTTCTTCCAACACAGATGTGCTTTTCCTTCTGGTAGGCTATGGTACTTTCAGTATTATTTTCCAACACCACAATTCAAATACATAGATTTTTCCATGATCTGTCCTATTCACAGAGCAACTCTCACATATGAGGCAATTGAAAATATCATGGCATGGGTCAGGCACAGCTTAGTCCTCAAATTGACATCTTGCTCTTGAACACTCTAAAGAGGTCTTGTGTAGCAAATTTGCCTAATGTCATATGTCCTTTGATTTCTTGAGTGCTGCTTCCATGCATGTTGATGGTGGATCCAAGGAAAATGAAGTCTGGCGCATACCTTTCCTCATTTTAAACCATTCAGTATCCGCCTTGTTCTGTTGGAAGAATTGCCGCTTGGTTTATGTACAGATTCCTCCTGAGCACAATCAAGTGTTCTGGAATACTCGTTTTTTGCAATGTTACGCATAGTTTGTCATGATCAACACAGTCCAAGTCTTTGCAGAGTCAATAAATCACAAGCAAACATCTTTCTGGTAGTCTGCTTTAAGCCACAATCCATTTGGCATCATCAATGCTATCCCTAGTGTGATAAATGTTTTTGATACTGACAAAAGCTCAAGAAATCCAATCTGTACTCATTTTAGCAAGAGGGGTTTTCTTGATTCGATTTTGCAAAAATGGGCACCCAACCCAGTGGACACTGGCAGATGCGAGGTGTGGCCGGCTGGCAAAGAATTGTATTCCCCTGTCTCGAAAAGACCCCTCCTCCAGTTCCCCTTTAGTCCTGGTGTGCTGCTCTGGGCTGATGTGTCAGACTGCAAAGTCGTTTGAACTGCAATGTCAGTGGTTCAAGCTTAGCAGCTGCTCCTTAAAAATCCTATACAGGGTCTCTATGGGTCGGAATCTACTTGATGGTACTTAATAACAACAACGTAAAGTTTACAATATACTCAGAAAATCACCTACTAGTCCTTACTGGGAGCATTCTCATTTAAAGTTAGTTTCCCTCCCCATGAATTTCTATTTCCTTGATGGGTGTATTCTTATTTTTTAACTTCTAGCTGGTCAAACTAGTCTCTTCCTCTCCTTTGAGCTCCTTTTGTTATGCTAGCCTGCTACCCCCAAGATTCTCCTTAGTCCTGAAGATGGAGCACCTCAAGAGCTATTTTTCACACTAGTTCCACTTCCTCTTTTAAGTTCGGCTTGAATTTCTGGCACTTCTCAGTCAATGTAAGGTGACATCTGTTTTTTAATTATCTTAAGAACAATTGTACTTTCATATGATATTTGCTGATTTCTGAATTCTTTTGCATCACTTCTTTGGAATGGGCACAAATATATATCTCTTCCAATTGTTTGGCTAGACAGCTGTCTTCCAAATTGTGGCATAGATGAGTGAGGGTCTCCAGTGCTGCATCGGTTTGTTGAAAGATTTTAATTTGTATTCCATCAATTCCCAGAGCCTTGTTCTTTGCCAATGCCGTCAGGGCAACTTGAACTTCTGCCTTTAGTATCACTGGCTCTTTATCGTATGGTATATCTTGAAATGGTTGAACATCAACCATTTCTTTTTGGTATAGTGACTCTGTGTTTCTTCCATCTTCTTTTATGTTTTCTGCGTCCTTCAATATTTTGCCCATGTTGTTGTTGCTGTTGTGAGGTGCCATCGAGTTGGCACCGACTCATAGCCACTCTGTGCACAACAGCACAAAACCTCACAATTATTGCTAAGCCTGAGCCCATTGCTGCTGCCACTGACACTATGCTAATCCATCTCACAGGGGGTCTTCCTCCTTTTCTCTGACCCTCCACTTTACCAAACATGATATCCTTATCCAGGGACTGGTCCCTCTTGGTAATATGCCTGAAGTATGAGAAACAAAGTCTTGCCATCCTGGCTTCCAAGGAGCATTCTGGCTGCTGTACTTTTTCCAATACAGATTGGTTTGTTCTTTTGTTATTCCAGAGTACTTTTAATACTCTCCTCCAACACCATAACTCAAATGCATCAATTCTACAGTCTTCCATATTCACGATCCAACTTTCACATCATGTGAGGTTATAGAAAATAGCATGGCTTTTGTTTTCTTTTTCCCATACAATCCTTCAATGTAGCAAGTTGAGGCTTAAAATTTTTCTTCAGTTCTTTCAGCTTGAGAAATACTAACCCTATTCTTCCCTTTTCATTTTTGAATTCTAAGTCTTTGTATATTTCATTGCAATACTTCACTTTGTCTTCTCATACTGCCCTTTGACAATTTCTGTTCAGTTCTTTTATCTCCTCATTTTTTTCCCAACTGCTTTAGCTTCTCTACACTCAAGAGCACTTTTCAGAGTGTCTCCTGACATCCATTTTGGTCTTTTCTTTCTTTCCTGTCATTTCAGTGGCCTTTTGTTTTCTTCATATATGGTGTTCTTGATGTCATCCCATTCTCTTCTGTCCGTTGGTCATTAGTGTCTAATGCATCAAATCTGCATTTAAGATGGTCTCTAAATGCAGGTGGGATACACTCAAGGTCCTATTTTGGTTCAAATGGACCTGTGTTTTAATTTTCTTCAGCTTCAGCTTAAATTTACATATAAGCAATTGATGGTCTGTTCTACAGTCTGCCCCTGGCCTCTATTTTGATGATGAAATCGAGCTTTTCCACCATCTCCTCCCACAGATGTGTTCAATTTGATTCCTGTATATTCCATGTGGTTAGGGCCATATGTATAGTTACCCTTTATGTTGTTTAAAAACAGTTTTTGCAACGAAGAAGTCATTGGTCATGCAGAATTCTGTCCTGCAATCTCCAGCATGATCCTTCCTCATTTTTCCAACCTTTGCATTCCAATGACCAGTAATTATCAATGCATCTTGATTGTATATTTGTTTAATTTCAGACTGAAGAAGTTGGTAGAATTCTTCAGTTTCACCATCACTGGCTTTAGTGTTTGGTGCATGAATTTGAATAATAGTGGTATTAAATGTGTCTTCTTGTCGGCATATGGATACTATCCTATCACAGACAGCATTGTACTTCAAGATAGATCCTAACATTTTTTTTATGATGAATGTGATGGCTTTCTTCCTTATTTTATCGTTCTTGGCATGGTAAACCATATTAATGTTCAGATTCACAATGGCCAAAACCAGTTCATTTCAGTTTACTAATGCCTAAGATATCAACGTGTTCCGTTTTATTTTTGACAACTTCCAGTTTTCCTGGTTTCATACTTTGTACATTCCATTTTCTGATTATTAATAGATGTTTGTAGCTGTTTCTTGTTTTGATTTGGTCCCATCAGCAAGTAAAAGTCCCGAAAGCTTTACTCTGTTCACATCATCATGGTCAACTCTACTTTGAGGAGGCATCTCTTCCCCAGTTGTATTTTGAGTGTCTTCCAACTGAATAGCTCATCTTCTGGCACCATAGCTGACAATATTCCACTGCTATTCATAAGGTTTTCAGTGCCTAACATGCAGAAGTGGTTTGCTTCTCATTCTTCCTAGTCTGTCTTAGTCTGGAAGCTTCACTGAAACCTGTCCAGGGTGGGTGATTGTTGGTATAGCTTCTAGCATCACAGAAACACACGCTACCCCAGTATGTCAAACTGACAGATGAGTGGTTGCAGTAACGTGGAAGGAGGGAGAGTCAACAGAAAAGACGAAGAGTGCCAACTAGAGGGTGGCCATGGTGGCCGTACAACGGGCTCACATAACAAGGACTGTGAGGACGGCACAGGGTCAGGCAGTGTCTTTGTCCTGTTGTACATAGTGTCATTATGAGTTAAAACTGACTCAACGGCACCTAACAACAACAACAATCTGTATACTTGGTATTAGCACTTGGCAATACCAGGTAACCTACTAAGTCAATAAAGGTGAAAATAAAATGCTATCTTTCATCCCTACTACAGAATGAATTGTATCTTCCCGAAAATAGATGTCAAGTTGGCCAGACCATGATTCTCAGTGCTTTGTAATTGTCCTCCATTTTGTGATCTGCTGTAACGTTCTGTGTGTTGTAAATCAAGCCCTCTTTGGTGTTTGATGAGGCAGGGTCCAGTCCACAGGATTGGGCTGTATCTTGAATCAGTCTCTTTGAGATATAAAAGAGATCAAACAAGTAAGCAGAGATGAGAGGGGCCTTCTACCACCAAGAAAGGAGAGCCAGCAGCACTCTGTCAGTTGGACCCAGGAGTCCTGTGCTGGGAACCTCCTATTCCCCGGTGGTTGATGACAGGGCCTCACGCTAGAGCCAACAAACAGAATGAGAAAGCCTTTTTCTGGGGCCAGCACCCTGAATTCAGACTTCTAGCTGCCTGAACTGTGAGAAAACAAATTTCTGTTTGTTAGTTTATTAAAGAAATCCACGAGATACCTACGGCAACCCCCAAAGCAGGCATCACAACAAGCCATCGCCAGACAGTCAAATACCAATCAATCGTTTTATGTCTGGAACTGGGCTATGTGTGGAGATACATGAATAACATGACCCAGGTGAGATTCATTTAACATGGACCATGGCATATTCTAGGATGTGCAAAATAATGAATCAGAACCCACCCCTGCTCTTAAGAATTGTATAGTTTTGGGGGGAAAGGAAGACAAAATACTATGATACCAGAGAAAAGTAAGTGGAGCCGGAGAAATAAGCTCAGGTGCCCAGGAGTCCAGAGGGTCTGGATGGCATTGAAGGTTCATCATCAAAGAGGCCAGACAGAAAATGGGGGGACATTTCTGAAAGGGTTTGGGTACCTATTGGACTAATGGCAACTTTAATAATAAAGACCCCTGTTTCCAATTCTTCTAGAGTCAATTCTGACTCTTGGTGCCCCCTTGTGCTACACAGTCGAACTTCTTCATGGGATTTTCAAGGCATTGTAATTTTTAAAAATTTTAATTGTGAATTGGGTGAAGGTTTACAGAGCGAATTAGTGTTTCTTTAAAAAGTGAATCCACATTTTGTTTCACATTACTGATTGCAGTCTACTTTTCCCACTTCCTCCCTGTGCTCCGGTTTCCATTCCTCGTTTCGTCCTAACCCTTCTGAAACTCGTCCTTGGCTAAATGTCGCCCTTTGGGTCTCAGATGTTCTGGGTGGGTTAAACCTCCAGTCTTGTGGTTAGTAGTCATAGCTTGACCTTTTTGACACTCAGTGACCCCACCCCCACCCCCCACCCCATCTCCTAGCCTGGCAGAAGTTTCCATGCAGTCAACCGCAGTAAACTGGCTTCTCATTTGTTTTCTCTATTAAATGCCTCAGGAAAATTCCAACCTTGTTTGTTGTTGTTCTAGTTTTAAGAATGTTGAGTTGGAGGAATACATCCTGCTTGAAATAATAAAATGTTAAGTTTTCAAAATTCAGCAGCCCCAAGATTATTGAATGAAAGGAGCTCTGGTAGCGTAGGGGTTACGAATCGGATTGTGAACCGCAAGGTCAGCAGTTTGAAACTACCAGCTGTTCCACAGGAGAAAGATGAGGCTTTCTGCTCCCTTAAAGATTTACAGTCTCGGAAACCCTATACAGGGTTGCTATGAGTCAGAACCGACTCCATGGCACATAACCACCACCACGACCCGTAAGTTACCATGGTGATTTTTCTGTTGATTCTTAGTGAGTGACTTGTAGTTTCACTGAAGCCCATGGGTTATAGTGACTTGGGCATCTCCCTTGCAAATGTAAACACAGCGGGGTGAGGCACTGGGTATACTGGGGAAGAAGGTATTGAAACCCACAGCAGAGCCACCCCCAGCTATACAAGGATGTCACCTACACAAAGACAGCTATCTCCTGAGTGTCACGGCCCACGGCAGAGCTAGAGCAGGCCCTCCCCGCCTTGGCTGACCCATTGTACCTACACCACACCCAGGCGTCTAGGCTGGAAGGAGAGCAGTGTGCCTAAGGCGCTCATAGTCCTGGATGCAGCCAGCATTCCCTGAGTAGGTCTGTCTTCTAGATTCTAGTCTGTACCCTAACCGCTATCTCTACTAGACTCATGACCCCTCTGAGAGGGGAGGAAAATTGGTTTTCAGACTTTTCAATACCTGAGGTGCAGTAGTTGTTGTTGTTATGTGCCGTGGAGTCGGCTCCGACTCACAGTGACCCTGTACAGGGTTTCCAAGGCTGTAAATATTTACGGGAGCAGAACGCCTTATCTTTCTACTGTGGAACCACTGGTAGTTTCGAACTGCCAATCTTGAGGTTAGCAGCCCAATTCATAACCACTACGCTACCAGAGCTCCTTGAGTTACTCAATATGGCTCTTGTAACCATATTCTATCTGTGATGTGCTCTAACTCCCAGCCTCTAGGCCTCTGGGATGACATTTGGGAGTGAGTTGTCCATTGAGTTAGTGATCCAGGATTAGGGTGGATGTGTCCTCAAGGTGTGTCCTAGAGGGTGTGACTCAAGTCACCACCTTACAGAAGTCACACCATTGGTTGAGTCATACCTTTCATCTTTACAAGAGATAAAAAGAGAGAGAAGCTAGCAAAGAATGGGGGCGTTGGCTACCTTGAAGAAGAAGCGGGAGCAGAGTGTGTCCTTGGGAGCCAGGGTCCCTGCGCTGGGAACTTCCTAGACCCAGGAGACAGTGCAATGCCAGAGATGGCGGCAGCAGGATGTGGAGACCAGAGGCGAGGGCAGTGGGCTTCCCTGCCTCGCAGTCTGCTACACTCGGCTGGCTTGTGTGGCGCTATGATGCCAGACGTGATGTCGCTGGTATTTCAAATTCCCATGGTGGACAGGTTCCAGCTGAACTTTAGACTAAGACAGACTAGGAAAAAAAATCTGGGGGCCTAATTCTGAAAATCCGCACTGAAAGCTCTGTGGGTCATGGCTGTGCACTCTACTGCTGACAATGAGCCCTGGGGCTGAAAAGGACTCAAAATACCCAGTGACCACAGCCACGGGCTCAGGACCAGGCAACAAGCTTGGATGTGATGCAAGAGCGGGCAACAGGCTGTTCTGTTGTATGCGGGGCTTTGTGAGTCATGAATCAAGACCACCACAAACTGCTCAATGCTTTTCTCAAAGTGTGGTTTTCAAAGGGTGTTGGGCAGTCTCTGGAGACAGGTTTGGCCACACTGGGCCGGTCCTGCTGGCTTCTGCTGGGTGGAGACCAGTGATGCTGCTGAAAATCCTACAGTGCACAGGACAGCCACCTGCGACAAATAACCTGCCCAAATTGTCTTAGTGCCGAGGTCGAGAAACTCCAGCGTAGTTACTCCTCAAGCAGAAAGAAATGGGACCCAGGTGAAATGTGTGTGGGAAACTACACATCTTAGCATGCTCATGCTTCTGAGGATCTGACAGCAAATCACATGGGTAGGCGTGATGAATCCAGCATCTCCAAAGTCCTTTTGCAGCTTCTGGCTGACCAAGCAGAGAGAGATTGGTATGATGGGACAGGGCAGGCACACCTGAGTTTCTGCAGTGAGATTCTCTGAGAGGCTGCAGAGACATGCGTCTTGGTCTCGAGTCCACTTGCTGTCGGTGCAGCGCCTGGCCCAGAACCTGGTTTCAATTTGCTTTCTTCAGTACTGTGACATTGCTATGTGAACAAGTGATCAAGTCTGCCGGGCATCAGAAGTACCCAGCTACATCCAGTGACTGCTCCTCACAGTGACCCCAAGTGTGTCAGAGCAGGTTGTCAGGGGCTGATTTTCCGGAGGAACCTGCTGAACAGCACTTTTGCCCAAAGCAGTCCAGGAGGCTGCAGCCAATGGGCCTTTGGTGTCACCTGATGACCGCACCAACGTGGCACTGTGAGTGATGCCTGAGATGTTACCTGGTGGGCTTACCTGGTGACTCACCTGAGATCTTACCTGGTGGGCTTACATAGAGGACTCACCTGGTGGGTTTACCTGGTGACCTGGGGGCTTACCTGGTGGGCTTACCTGGGAGTTTACCTGGTGGGCTTACTTAGAGGACTCACCTGGTGGATTTACCTGGTGACCTACCTGGTGGGCTTACCTGGGGGCTTACCTGGTGGGCTTACCTGGGAGCTTACCTGGTGGGCTTACATAGAAGACTCACCTGGTAGGCTTACCTGGTGACTTACCTGGTGGGCTTACCTGGGGGCGTACCTGGTGGACTTACTTGGTGACTTACCTGAGATCTTACCTGGTGGACTTACCTGGTAACTTACCTGAGAGCTTACCTGGTGGACTTACATAGAGGACTCACCTGGTGGGTTTACCTGGTGGCCTTACCTGGTAGGCTTACATAGAGGATTCACCTGGTGGGTTTTCCTGGCAGTCCCTCGCTCTGCGGGTTCCAGACCTCATGCCTCTCCCTTACACAGTACATCACTCCTAGAGCACCAACTCCCTTTCTGCACAAGCATGTTGGCTTTTCAGATTTTGAAAGGAAGCTGCTTCAGCATCGCCAGCCAGTCTCTAACACATGTGCAGGCTCCTCCGATTTGCTTCCCCCCACTGCCCCTTATTCTCTGGGGTCCTCCCACTCTGAACCCTGGGTACCATCCTCTTGGGATTCCTATATCCTGCCTAGACACCTATGAACAACTCCTTAAAAACTTAGTGCCGAAATAATTAAAACTCTTATTTTAAATTGCTGTAAACATTGTTTTCATTAATGATCTTCCCAGAGAGTGCAGTGATTTTGTATCATGTAAAAATGATTAAATGGCATCATTACCCCCGTCTCTGAAATGTACCTCAACAACTCCAAATAAGGCCATTTGTATTCAATGAACACTCCCTCCACTCAAAAAAAAAAAAAAGAAAAAGAAATACAACTCTGAGTCTCAGACCCTTCCAGAACCCTGTGGGACACACCCCACCCCACCAGCCCTCCCCGAGCATTTTCCTGGGACTGGTACAGTCACCACAACTAGAGGCTCAAACAGTCAATTCTGAGGCTGACGCCGCCCTTCCACTGTGTACGGGGCCGCTGGCAACCTGAACCTACTCAGTGGTAGCTCTCGAGCCCTTAGGATCAATTGTCTCCTCTCAGTAAAGTCCCCAGTGTCAGCATTTGATTCTCACAACCCCAGCCAAGGCAGACAAGAAGTTAGTCCAGAGGCTGAGGCTCAAAGGAACAGCTGCAGCCCAGGGCTTCTCCAGGAAACCTCCACCTCACCAGCTCCACCTGGATTTCTGTGTTTATACCCAGCAAGCTCCAGCCCCCCACATCCCTTCGGGTCATTTTTCTTGACTCACCTGCAACAAGAGTGGAGGCAGAAGTGTCTGTCTGTCCCCTGACGACCATGTGAGTGTCTGTGGGTGTGGAGGAGGAAGTGGCTTGCTCCTTAACAGTGATTCCTCAACACCCTTCTTTTCATTGTCTTTCCAAGAGCGACACATTGTGCTGGGTCCTAATAAAGAACTGTGGGACACGTGGTCCTATGGCCCTACAGACTTGCTGGCAGTTGATTCCTGGGAGCAGGTGATAAAACTTCTTGGGAAGGAACAATGAAGCACACCCTGTTGAGACACCAACACAGACCCCCCAAACTGCAAGCCTCCTCCCATTTAACGAAATAAAATACAGATTTATGGTCCTCTGCAGGTGGGGCGCTATAGGATCAGCATTGGACAGCTCAAACTCACCTGCCACTCCTGGGGAGAAAGAGGAGGCTGGCTGCTCCCCTGAGGATTTACAGCCTCAGAAGTCCTCTACAGTGTCACTAAGAGTCAGAACCGACTCCCTGGCACTTAACAACAACAGCAAGTCGGAATAGACGTGGCGGCACACCACCATCCCTCTGTCCTTTAGGGTGGCTGTGAGTCAGACTGACTGGTGATGGGATGGAGCAGCGTCTGGTTATAGAAAAGCGTCAGAAAATACACGTGCTCCCCATTCTCTGGCTGCAGCATGAAATCAGCCCCGAGGGTTGCGGGGGGTGGGTGCAGCATGTGATGTAGGACAGAGAGGCATCCTGGTGAGTCTCGTGCTGACATGAACTTCAGGCCTTCTTGGAGAACTAGGCAAACAACACAGCTCCTGCCTCAGGTCTCACCACAGCTGAGACTCCTTCATGAGACCTCACTAAGGCCACTGGGATCACAGAAAAGAAGAATTTTTTTTTTGTTTTTTAAATCATGGGTGGTTTTAAAATTACTATAAATAAAAGACGAGATGCCTGTTTATTAGCAATTTTCCATGCCCACTAACCTTGGCTAATAGCTTGAACTCATTCTTCCAGAGAATTAAGAAAATTGGTTTCCATTCTGAACCAATTACACACAGAAATGTTTTCTTAATTGCACCTCATATTTTGGAGGTAGGCAACTCTATCTGTTAAAATCCTCCCTGAAAATGAGAGATTTTATATGAACAAGGCCTTCCTGTGAGCTGCTTTTGCCCCTGCCCATCGTCTGCCAAGCTCAGCAGGTACTGGATGTTGTGGGAACTCCTCCCCTTCCTGTACACCTTCACCTACATGCTATCTCCCGTGAAGCCTCACCTGAGCACCTTCACTTATATCCCCACTATCACACCTACCTATCACCTTAGCACCCCACCTGTACACTGCCAGTAACATACCCTCACCTACATCTATACACCCCCACCTGCGCACCCTCACCTGAGCACCCTCATCACTCGCCGTGCTCCTCAGCCTCAAACAGCACATTGCAGAGAGTCACCATTCAGGAAGTGACACTGAAGATTGAGAACTCCTAACATCCTTCTCCCCCAAACCCCAGATCCATGCTGGCAGTAAACCCACTCTTCACTCCACAGACAGAGGTACCTGTCCTCACAACCTCGAGAAGGTTCCCACCGGACACAGGGCTGAGCTCGCTGTCCCCAGGCCCGGGCAGCCTACCTTCTAACCTGGCCCCAAACAACACCATGTCCTGGGGGGTGGGGTGCTGGGCAGCAATGATAAAAATAGAAGTTATCACGGATTCCCCTGCAAGTGCAATCCCTTGCTTCCTTCTTGCACTGTGTTGGGACCAGCTGCATCTTGGAATAAAGGTCTGGCAGTCTGTTTCTGTAGAGATTGCAGCCAAGGGAACTCTGGGTGCTAAATAAAAAAATGGAGCAGATTTCCACGGGTCAGACACATGGCACAGATGGCCACAATGTCATTATACTGTGTTGTTGTTAAGTGACATGGACTCAGTTCTGACTCATAGGAACCCTGTGTAGGGTTTCCAAGGAGCATCAGGTGGGTTTGAACTGCTGATATTACATAGTCCAGTGCTGATCCAACAGCACCCTATCAGGACTAGAAGGGTTCCAAAAATTCCTGGCACATAATTCAGTGGGTCGAATGTAGACACATGGTCACTTGGGGGCTGGCAAAGGCGGTCTAAGGGAAAGGGGAGAGAAAAATAGCTGTAAGTGGTTTTCTTCTTTCTCTCCTGCCCCAGAAGGGAAACTGTGTGTCCTTGTTTTCTCATTAGGACAAACCATTGGGAACTTCTCTGCAAACAAAAAAGGAAGAGGAAAAAAGGGGATAAGGGAAAGAGAGAAAATATTTGGAAATGAATAGTGGTTGTATGGCATGAAGAATCTAGTTGGTGTGGTTGGGTTGCAGGGCAAACCATGGAGCAATTGAATGAAAAGATCATGGACTCTTCCCACACGCTTTCTGAAATCCCCTCATAGATTCTAGGTGCTAATGTTCTAACCAGATAAATGTGCTGTAAATATCGTCTCCATTCTGTGGCTGGCTTTCCCACTTTTAGTTTAATTGTTTAGTTTTGTTTGTTTTTTAAATTTGTCCTTGGATGATTCAAGCTTTCATGTTAATACTGCTTTACGTGTCAGTCTCCCTCTCTCCCCATCCAAAGGTGATGTCAGGCTTCCTCTCATGATCTTCCTGCCCGTTTTAATCTCACCTCCAGACACCCTCCTACCTTTGGAACCCACTTGGTCCTGGTTCCTTCTCCCAGACTCCAGCCTGGCTGCCCCCGTGTCTGCAAAGAACCCCCACTCACTGTTCCATCCGTGTGCTGTGTTCTGTTCAAAATGCATCTCCCTCTCCAGGGAACAGAAATTCCACACATTGGAATGTTGAGATCAAACATATTTGTTGGTGTGTCACCTAGAGTCATTTCCCATACCATCTGTGGCCTTTAGAACATGCTATTTAAATCTTCCCGTTACAGGGAAATGATAACAGCAGCATGGCGTTGTTCCCTGGACGCTCGTGGATGTGGAATTAACAGCCAATCAATCCTTGTGGTGTCTACGGTTGCTCCCAGATCGCCGGCTGCCGCAGTGAGATTTGGCACACTGAATGATAAGATCATGGAGTTTCCCACAAGCCTTTTGAAGCCCCCTCATACATGGGTATCCATAGGCTGTGCTGGGACTCATAAAAATGCACACCCCTGTGTGAGTAAAAAGCTCTAAGGGAAGGAAATTGCAAACATTTTCCACTAAAATGAGTGATGGAAAAGTGGTAAGATTTCTCCCAAAACTTGGGAGAGCAGGAAAAACAGGGGAGCCCATTGATTCTTGGCTCTCACGGGCTCCACTCTTTAGTTAAACATTTCTGATTTCTTAGTATAATGGCCCTTTCCAGAGGTGTTGTTGTCATTGTTGGGTTCACAGTAGTTATGTCTGTGCCTGTTGGTGCTGTCACTATGCCAGTCCATCTGGTTGAGGTTCTTGCTCTTTTTTGCTGACCAGTGACTGGCCCCTCCTGATTACATGTCCAAAGTACAAGAGATAAAGTCTGGCCATCCTGGCTTCTAAGGAGCATTCTGGCTGTCCTTCTTCCAAGATAGATTTGTTTGCTCTTTTGGCACTCTATGGTATTCAGTATTTTTTGTTATAACCTTAATTCAAATGCATCCATTCTTCTCTGGTCTTCCTGATTCACTGTCTGACTTTCACATGACTATGAGGCTACTGAAAATACCATGGCTTGGGTCAGGTGCACCTTAGTCCTCAAAGTGACATTTTTGCTCTTTTAATATTTTAAACTGTTAAACTGATGCCTAAGGTGCACCAAATACCGTCCAAACCCAGTCAGGCAGGAGCTCTGTAGTTTGACCCATTTCAGAACTACCCCTACCCTGGAGATGCAACTGTGGTCCTCAAAAGGAGGCCGGCCGGTCACCACAGCTGCAGCTGGTCCTGGGCTAGCCTCTCTGTCTCCCTCAACCTGCTGCACCTCCTTGGGGGTCTCCTCCTGGTCTGGCTGCTGACCTGGGGTGACCCAGACCGTCCTTCCGAGGTTGGCATCTTCATGGCCTTGCCCCTGTCCAGCTGAGCTATAGCAGTGGCCTCTCACTGCTGTCTCCAGGTGTGGACATAGGGGCACTCTGGGGATTGGCTTCCAGATACTAAGTATGGGTCCTGAAGGGGAGCAGACCCAGTTCCTCACAGTATATGGGCTGTTTCTTCTCCCTGCTGACCCACAGGTGTCAGGGACCCACCGCACTGGACCAAGGCAGGGTACTCACTGGCATCTTGGCAGCTGCAGGGACGTCTGGTGGGCTGCGAGGGTTTGAGGAAATCGAGGCTCAGAAGTGCCTGCACTTGCGGTATGTGGTGGCACCAAGAAACACACAAGTGCTGTTGGGACTTGGGTCGTGGGCAGTACCATGTACTAGACCAGAGCGAAGAGCTGAGAAGGTGCTGTGGAGGCAGACCCCTGGCCAAGCAAAGTGAGGGGTCTGCCCCCTGGGACTGCTGTCAGCGGCAAGTCCGAGTGAGCTGTGAGTGGAGAGGCCATGGTCCAGTCACCATGGGAACCAAGGACTCGGATCCTACTAGACCCAGAGGGGACCTTGGGACGGGGAGACCCTGGCCTTGTCTCCAACACCTCTCTCTCTCAGGCAGGAGTCTCTTAGGAGCTTTCTGAGAGGCAGAAATGCAAGCCGGGGCCATGCAGACCTGGACTAGGGGTCCAGAGATGCTGGAAGGTGAAACGTCAGGCAACCCTGCCCATGTCAGCTTACTGTCCCCTGGCTGTATTGTAGCCCAGTAAAGCATCACTCCAATGATGGCTGCTGATCAGAGTCCCTGAAACAGCACCTCCAACCTGGAGTGAAACCCCAATCAACCCCAATAGTAGTCAATGGGACCTAGCTCTGAAGGTCAGACTGCAGGTCAGACTGCAGGTCCACCAGAGACAGCAGCCTTTCTGAGCTGTGGGCAGAAGACTAGACAGTGTCCACTGAGTGTTCAGTGCAGAGAGGAGGGGGCTCCTGGAGGGGGCTGGGGGAGCAGGAGGTAGGGTAGTGGGGCAGGGAGGGGTGACAGGATTTGGGGCCTAGGGAAGTAAGGTTCTGCAGAGTGGTGGGGGTGGAGGTCTGGGGAAGCAGGGGATCTAGGGGAGCAGGGGCTGGGGGAGCCTACAGAGGAAGAGGTGCCGTACCCCAGGGGCAGATAGGGGTAGTGCCAAGCTGCTGACCGGGCTGCCCAGGACCCCCTGGGGCCTCAGGGCAGTGCCCATTCTGCGGGTTCTAAGTCAGACCCTTGATTTCTTCCACTGACAAGTCCAAGCTGAGTGTCCGGGCTGTGCAGTTGTGACCAGTCCCTGAGAAATGCCAGCATAGCCTGGACCCTGGTACATGAAATTGCTCTGGGTCCCTGTAGACATGGATGTCCTTGAGCCTCCATGGATAGGCTCAGGTGGACTGCTGTCCCCAGCCTCCAGGGACCTCCCAGGGAGGACAAATACAGGGTAGTTTAGGGTGGGCTGGAGGCAGGTAGAAGGACCCCAGAAAAGACTGAGTCTGAACCATTAAAACCCACAGCGACTCTGGATTTAACTCCTTCAGGCACGGGCACGGTGAGTGTCCGGCCCGCATCCCAGGCAGTGAGACACCTGAAACAAATACAAAACCACGTCACAATTGTTGATGTGTACCAGGTGACATTGTAAATAAAGCAAACTTTCTATCTGTGTACTCTGGTAGTGTAGTGCTTATGAATCGGGCTGCTAACCTCAAGGTCGGCAGTTTGAAACTACCACCTGTTCTGCGGGAGAAAGATGAGGCTCTTTGCTCCCATAAGATTTACAGCCTTGAAAACCCTGTACAGGGTCACTATGAGTCAGAACCGACTCCGTGGTACTTAACAACAACATTACTGTACTGGGGAAAAGCATCTTGCCCCAAATCTGGTGGATATATTTGGCTCTGTGTCATCTAATTGAATTTTGGGGATCCCAGGGGTCAGCAGAGCTATGGATCCCAGGAGAAAGGCCATGGGCCAAAGGCCACAGACATAGTGGTCAGCACCAGTCCTGATTCAAACCCTCAAGTGTGGAGCGTGCATTCAGCCTTCATTTATCAATATGGCTAGCTTCTAAAGATCAGGTCTTTATGCGGAAATCCATGTTATGTGAAAATGAAGGATGACTACATATCAGATCACAAAATGGAGGATGAGAACATCATCATAAAACTGCCAAATGACATCATTACATAACTGACAAATGACATCATTGCATAACTGCCAAATGACATCAGCACATAACTGACAAATGGCATCAACACATATTGCATAACTGCCAAGTCACATCATTACATGAATTTCAAATCATATCTTACGTAACTGCCAAATCACATTGCATACCTGCCAAGTCACATCATTATATAACTGCCAAATCACATCTTATATAACTGCCTAACATCTTACACAACTGCCAAATCACATTGCATAACTGTTAAATGACATCATTGCATAACTGCCTAATCACTGAGAAGCATGGCCCAGCCAAGCTGACACATGACCTGAACCATCACAGCCAGTATTACTGTCACCTTGGTCCTCATTACTGCCAGGTGTTTGTCATTAATGTGCAAAATAGTCAGATTGCAGATCTTTTATTATTTTCAGAAATGTGAAATGTTGGATAGCAAGATAGCTAATAAGTACGGAGAGGGCATGTTGATTTTTTTATTCAGTCTGCTCGTTCCATGAAGGGGCCAGTTTCTGCAGGGTGGAACAGCGAGATTGGCTTAGTTACTTGTTCTCAGTGCAAATAATTCGTCCAAAAAGCTAGAAACAAGTATGGGGGTCAATTGACTGAATGCTACCCAAGGTAACCATTTTCCATTTCTGTACATTATTATGAGAGGCAGACGGACAGACAGATGGACTAGGAGGAAATGACAAAGTGTGAAGAGTGAATTGCGAATGTTTTTAATTGTGCACCCTCATACTTTTTGGTATTTCCTCTTTGCAAACGTAGTGAGCATGCCTTCCTTCATGATCAGAAAATCACAATAAAGGTACCATTTGCTACACGTTGATTTTTCCTCAATGGATTGTTATTGTTGTTGTTAAGTTCACCGAGTCGGTTCTGACTCATAGCAACCCTGTATTGGGTTTCCAAGGAGCAGCTGGTGAGTTTGATCTGCCTACTTTGCAGTTCAAACCGACCGGGAGGTTCAGGGTTTATCCTACGTCACCAGAGTAGGAGCCCTAAATGGTGGTGGTTGGTGGTTGTGTACCAATGAGTCGATTCTGACTCAGCGACCCTGTGGAGGGGTTCTGAGGCTGAGTCTTATGGGCGCGGGATAAGAGACAGACGGAATCTGAAGGCCCTGAAACACACACTGTAAGTGGGCTGGTGTTGAGTGTTCTCAGGCAGATTCTGACTCACGCGGCCCCACTTGACAGAGTAGAACTGCCCCCGTGGGGTTTCATGACTGTCATCCCTATAGGGGCAGATCACTAGACCTTTCCTCCCGCGGATCAACTGGTGGGTTCAAAATGACAACGTGTGGGTTAGCAGCTGAGCACTTCACCGCTGCTCCTCCAGGGCTAACATGTCTGGGAACTGATGTTTTCCAGCATCGAAGGCCACCCTCATTCCTCCTCCTGGCCTCCTTCCTCCATGTCCACCGTGGGCTCCATCTGACCCCAGCTGGGAAAGGCTCTCCTAGCTCATGTGCTGACAGAGAGTGGCCCCATGTGTTGTTTCGTCATCCACCTTTCCCTCTTCTTGCTTGAGCTTTGTCGTACTTGGCTATGGTTCCAACAACGACGAAGCCTTGAACTCCAACCGTTCAGAGAATTATACTCACTCTGTTCCACCGACAGCATAGAAACGGCCCATTCAAAATCTGCTAAGGCTAAGCATTGCCACTGAGAAAGATAAAATCATTCCTGTCATCTCTACAGCCAGAAAAGACGCGTCGCACCATGCTTTTGTTTGCATTGTACTAGACTTTTGTTTACAGCATTCTACATTTTCATTTGCATTATACCATATTTTCATTTGCATTGGACTGTATTTTTATACAAATACAAAAACGTACTGTGGCGTTGTAGAATAAGCATGGGACCACGAGGGTCGCTATGAGTTGGAACTGATGGTACTTAAGAACATTTTAATTTGTATTTATTTTGCAACTTGTGAGGTTAGACACTTCCCATTCTCTAATTTGTTTTTATTTTTATTTTAATGTTTTCTTGTGTGAATACTTGTTGGGCTCCTTCACCATTTTTCTAGTGGGAAGGGGGCTGGGCTTACCTTTTTCTTATAATCTGTAAGAGCTTTGTGTACTACTCACTGGGAACGTAACACACTGCAGCCAGGTTTTCGTCTTTGATCGTGAACTTGGTAAGAAATGTTTGAAACTCACGAAGCCTCAGGCCCCACATTCTTGATTTGGGGCCACTCCTCCTGAAACCCACTTGTGCTTGCATGGGTGGTCCTATGTGCCCTGCCATCCTCTGGTGACGTGAACTTGGTAGCCAAGGAGGGCTGGAGAGAGGAGCCCGTGGGCGAGTGTCCCCTCTTGGGGGCCTAGCCATCACCCCACTCCAACTCCCCATTCTTCACGCACAAAGAACATTTAGACTTCTGCAGGGATTAACAAGTGCACATTATACTTTAAGAATTATTTGACATTTCAATGGCCCTGCGCGTGAAAGGATTCTATTGTGGACAGATTCGAATTCACCATGAGCTTTTCCAGCATCCTGGTTAGAAGGCTGTTTCTCATTTTCCTCTATAGATCACAAGCAATTTCCTTTGAGAGTTTGAAGACAGAAAAGACCAATTTGTGCACCGTAATCAAATCTATGAGTCACAAATCCTGCTTAAATGATATTCAGTGCCCATATAAAGATCCTTCAAAAAGTTCCTTTCCCACACATGATTTCATTAGTGTTTCCAGTTTGGGTTAATGCGCTGGACTGCAAACTCGGTTTGATCCACAAGGTCGGTGGTTCAAGCACACTTGGAAACCCTATACAGGGTCGCTATGGGTCGGAACTGACTCGACGGCACTCAACAACAACTACAGAGGGACAAAATGGTAGAGTGGGCACAGGACAGAGTAGAAAGGAAAGACAGTCTGCCAGTAGAAGAGACAGCATCTTGCCCTCCTTGGACTATGACCCCTTTCAGAAGAGACACGGAGTCCTGGTGTGGCGCTGTGGGATAAAGCACTAGACATCAAGGTCGGTTTGAACCACAAAGTCAGCAGTTCAAACTCACCAGCTGCTGCTTGGAAACCCTATACTGGGTCACTATGAGTAGGAACTGACGCGACAGCCCTCAACAACAACAATAACAAGAGACATACAACTTTTTATTGTTAGGTACTGTCCAGTAGGTTCCAACCCATAGTGGACCTCTGCCCACCAGAGCGAAACACTGCCCACCCAGTCCTGCGCCATCCTCACAATTGATGGTACATCTGAGTCCATTGTTCCTGCCACTGTACCAATTCATCTCATTAGGGACTCATCTTCCAGGACGCTATGTGATAGTATTCTTGTGTGAGCCACATCGTGTTCATCTTCCAGGACTATGTCTAACAGTGTTCCTCTGCTGTTCATAAGGTTTTCAGTGGCTAAACATTCAGGTGTGGTCCACCTCTCCTTCTTCCCATTCTGTCTCCACTGAAACCAGTTCAACTTGGTGACCCTGCTGGTATTTAAAACACAGTGGCATAGCTTCCAGCCTTACAGAAACACACAGGCCACCACAGTCTGACAGACAGACAGACAAGGGTGGCTAAAAAGATGCTACATTTTCACTTCCACACAAATTGTTTTGTAATAGACTGCTAAGAACATCCTGGTTATTTCTCAAGCAAAATGAAGATACGTTTGTAAAAGAGGGTGCTGTTTCAAATAGCTGATAGAATTGAAACTTACTACTAAAAATGTATGGAGTCCTGGTGTGGCGATGTGGGTTAATGCACCAGACTGCAAAGCTGTTTGAACTATAAGGTCTGCGGTTCAAGCTCACCAACTGCTCCTCGGAAACCCTAGACAGGGTCATTCTGGGTCAGAATTGTCTCAATGGCACTTAACAACAACAACTAAAATGTACGCTGTATCTAAATCTGTGGACCGGCTGCAAAAGCGTCCACCCATTGAAGTCATCAAAGGAGCAAGGGGAAAGGAGTGGTGCTCACCTCCTGACATTGCTTTGAGGATTCCATAAGCCTGTCCTTCAAGGTCAACTACAACTCTTCCTTCACCTCCACTCCAGGAACTCGGAGTCACACGGACCACAGCAAACACAGTCGTTAGACGTTCCCAGTTCAATGGACTTACACCTCACCTCTAGTCACTTCCAGGGTCTCTGGAATTCCTCTCCAGTCAGTTTGCAGATCCACTAAAATGTGTGTTAGTGAAATCAAGTAGAAATCAAACAAAAGTCAGAGAATATTGCTGCTAGGACTCCTCTTCACATACACATGGGGTTCTTCCCAACTAAACGTATTGAAACATGTCTCTGTGATCAGTGCATGACCACAGATCACTTCTCTCAGGCATGGACATGTCTTAGTCTCACTGGGGTGGGGAGGTCTTCTAAAAAGGCTTCAATCAAAAGAGTGGCTTTTGAGGAGATCAGCTGGGCCTGTGCAGTTCAAGGTAGAATGATCAGCTAAGGCTATGGGCACTGTTTGGGGGAACTCCAAAGGGGTCATTGAAATCGATTTTCTTGATTCACTGCAGTTAGTTCAATTCCAGGCCTGAAGGGTGACCAAGGGCTGTAGTCTTGGGGTTCCACCAGTCTCTTTCTGATCAGTAAACTTGATCATTTTTTAATATGATTTTGAGTTTGGTTCTACATCTGTTCCCACTCTATCCAGGACTTTCTAACATGACCCCTCTCAGAGCACAGCCCTGTACCAGGTGCACCATCTGGTCTCAGGGCTGTGGTAACTGATGTTCACGTGGTCCATCGGTCCATTGGACTCATTGTTTCCAGGCATCTTCCGTGGTCATCACTCTTCTTTCCACCAGACTTCGAGAGAACTACACTTGGACCTTACATGACCATTCAAGGGGTTGTGAGAGCTCAAGTCACTACTCACAAAAGTAGGATGTAGAACATTGTCTTTGTGGATAGTTGACCATGGTGTTCCCCAAGACTGTGGTTCTGGGTCCCCAGGCCCAGCAACTCAGTTCCTGAAGGTATGTGGTAGCAAGTTTTCGCAAATGTGCTTTCTGTGTGCTCCACCACATTGATGGATGTGTTTGCAGCAAAGGTAAATACCCATGTACAAATATCATCTGGTTCTATAGGATAAACACACTGGACTACGAACTACAAGGTTGGAAGTTCAAACCCACCAGCCACTCTGTGGGAGAAAGATAAGGCTTCCACCTTCCATAAAGATGTACAGCTTTGGAAACTCAATACAGGGTTACTTTGAATTGACCTGCTGGCACACAACAACAATGACAACAAGAGCCTTTATGTGCTTGTGGGCACACCGTCCTCTCCCTCTGTCATGTGTCCATCCTGTGGGTGTATGCAGGTATCATATATGACTGTTAGAGCTGAATTCTGTGTGTAACGGGGTTACCGCTGTTCCCTTTGACTCTTGTAATCGTCCCGTGTCTTCCCCCACCTTTACCATTCTTCTTCCAACCTCACTCTTGTTGTATGTTGTCCCCCCTTCACTGAAGTTAACACGTGTCTACCCTCTAACCCCTTCCCTCCCACCCCAGGTAATCATCAAAGAAATATATATATATTTGGTATGAAAACCTTTTCTTGACTTTTTACAACAGTGGTCTCATACAATATTTGTCCTTTTGTGCTTGACTCATTTCACTCAGTATAGTTAATGTCCTCCAAGTTGATCCATTCTATGAGCGGTTTTACAGACTCATCATAATTCTTTTGCATGTTGTTGTTGTTAGGTGTTCTCAAGTTGGTTCTGACTCATAGCGACCCCATCTAAAACAAAATAGAACACTGCCAAGTTCTGCGCAATCCTCACAATCATTGCAACACTTGAGTCTCTTGCTGCTTCCACAGTGCCGGTCTATCTCATTGGAGTCTTCTTCTTTTTCACTGACCCTCTATCCTACCAAGCATGATGTCCTTCTCCAGGGATTAGTTCTCCCTGACAATATGTTCCAAATATGAGAGACTAAGTCTGGTCATCCTGGCTTCCAAGAGTATTCTGACTGTACTTCTTCCAACACAGACTTGTTGGTTCTTTTAACATTCTTCTCCTACAATATAACTCAAATGCAACAATTCTTCTACTATTTTCCTTGTTCATTGCCTAATTTTAATATGTGTATGAGGTTATTGAAAATACCATGGCTTGGGTCAGGCACACTTTAGTCCTCAAACTAGCATCTTTGCTATTGAACACTTTAAAGAGGTCTTATGCAGCAGACGTGCCTAATGTGATATATCTTTTGATTTCTTGACTGCTGCTTCTATGAGTGTTGATAGTTGATCTAAGCAAAATAAAGTTTTTGACAACTTCAATCTTGTGTCCATTTATCATGATGTTATTTACTCATCCAGTGGTGAGGATTTTTGTTGTCTTTGCATTGAGGTACACGTTATACTGAAGGCTGTGGTCTTTGTTCTTCATCAGTAAATATTGTAAGTCCTGTTTGCTTTCAGCAAGCAAGGTTGTATCATCTGAATATCGCAGGTTGTTAATGAGCCTTCCTCCAATCCTGATGCCACACTCTTCTTCATGTAATCCAGCTTTTCAGATTATTTGCTCAGCATGCAAATTGAATAAATATGATGAAAGAATACAACCTTGACACACACCTTTTCTGACTTTAAACCATTCAGTGTCCCCTTGTTCTGTTCAAACAATTTCCTTTTGAGCTACGTATAGGTTCCTCATGAGTGTAGTTTTGGAATACCCGTTTTTGTAATGTTATGCATGGCTTGTCATGAATCATACACTCAAAAGCCTTTGTGTAGTCAATCAAGCACAGGTAAACATCTTTCTGGTATTCTCTGCTTTCAGCCAGATCCATCTGACGTCAGCAATGTCTTTGTCTAAACCCAGCCTGACCCTCTGGTAGTTCCCTGTCAATGAGCTGTTGCAGCCGTTTTTGAATTCTCTTTGAGAAAATTTTACATGCATGTGATATTAATGATATTGTCCTGTGGTTTGGGCATCTATTTGGTCACATTTCTTTGGAATGGGCACAAATATGAATCTCTTCCAATCAATTGACCAGATAGCTGTCTTCCAAACTTCTTGGCATAAATGAGTGAGTGCCTCCAGTGCTGCATCAGTTTCTTGAAAGATTCAACCTGTATTCCATCAATCCCCAGTGCCTTGTTCTTTTCCAGTTTCTTCAATGTAACTTGGACTTGTTCCTTCAGTATCATTGGCTCTTGATCATATGCTACCTCTTGAAATGATTGAATATCGACCATTTCCTTTTGGTACAATAACTGTGTATTCCTTCCATTGTCTTTTGATGCTTTTTGCATCATTCAATATTTTCCCCATGTTGTTGTTGTTAAGTGCTGGTGAGTCGGTTCTGACCCATAATGACCTGTATAGGGTTTCCAGTGAGTGACTGGTGACCTTGAACCGCTGACCTTGAGGTTCAAATGACTTTTCGGTCCAGTGCATTAACCCACATCACCACATCAGGACTCCACTTTGCCCATAGAATCTTTCAATATTTTAAGTCGAAGCTTGAATTTTTTTCTTCAATTCTTGAATAAAATGCTGAGTATGTTCTTTCATTTTGGCTTTCTAACTACAGCTCTTTGTACATTTCATTATTATACTTGACTTTGTCTTCTTGAGTTGACCTTTGAACTTTTCTGTTCAGCTCTTGTACTTCCTCATTTCTTCCATTTGCTTTAGCATCTCTACACTGGAGAGCAAGTTTCAGAATCTCTTCTGACATCCACTTTGATCTTTTCCTTCTTTCTTGTCTTCTTAATGACCTTTTGCTTTCTTCCTATATGATGTTCTTGATGTCAACCCACAACTTTTCTGGTCTTTGGCCATTGTGTCTTACTCATCAAATTTGTTCTTGAGACGATACATTTAAGGTCAAGGAGCTCTGGTATCGTAGAGGTTATAAGTCTTGTTGCTAACCTCAAGGTCAGCAGTTTGAAACTACCAATAGTTCTGCAGGAGTAAGAGGAGATTTCTTTCTCCCATAAAAATGTACAGACTCAGAACCCCTGTACAGGGTTGCTATAAGTCAGAACCGATTCCACGCACACCACCACCATATTCTAGGTCACATTTTGACAAGTCTTCCCACAGCGGTGGTCAGTTTATTTTCTGTGTCCATTTGGTGATGTCCATTTGTATCATCATCTTTTATGTTGTTTAAAAGTGTATTTACAATGAACAAGTCATGGGTCTTGTAAAATTCTATCATGTGATCTCCAGCATAATTTCTATCACCAAGGTCATATTTCCCATCTATTGATCCTTCCTCTTTGATTCCAACCTTTGCATTCCAATCACCAGTAATTACCAGTTTGACTAGTTTCAGACTGAAGTTGTCAGGTGCCATTGAGTCCACACCAACTCATAGCAACTCTGTGCACAAAAGAATGAAACACTGCCCAGTTCTACACCAACCTCACGATTGTTGCTAAGCCTGAGCCCGTTGCTGCCACCACTGTGCTAATCCATCTTATTGGAGGGCTCTTCCTCTTTTTCCCTGACCCTCCACTTTACCAAACATGATTTTCTTCTCTAGGGACTGGTCACTCCTGATAATGTGTCCAAAGTATGAGAAACGAAGTTGGCCATCCTAGCTTCTAAGGAGCACTCTGGCTGCCCTTCTTCCAACACAGGTCTGTTTGTTGTTTTGGCAGCCCATGACACTTTCAATATTCTCCTCCAACACCATAATTCAAATGCATCAATTTATCTACAGCCTTCCTTATTCACTGACCAACTTTCGCATGCATATGAGGTGATTGAAAATACCATGGCTTGGGTCAGGTGCACCTTAATCCTCAAACTGACATATTTATTATTTCATATTTTGTTGGGTTCTATTGTCGAGTTTTGTTGAAGATTTTTGCATCCATGTCTGTAAGAGAACTTGATCCATAATTTTCTGTTCCGTGTTGTCTCTGGTTTTGATATCAGCATTATGCTGAGTTCATAAAATGGAATTGTGAGTTTTCCATCCTTTTTTATGTTCTCGAATAGTCTGAGTAGAATTGGTGCCAGACCTTCTCTGAATGTTTAGTAAAATTCATCAATAAAGCCATATGGG
Organism: Chrysochloris asiatica; assembly: GCF_000296735.1. NCBI lineage: Eukaryota > Metazoa > Chordata > Mammalia > Afrosoricida > Chrysochloridae > Chrysochloris > Chrysochloris asiatica. Next base: position 2,441,779 of record NW_006408801.1, on the reverse strand, counting down.
CCCCAGACATTTTTTGTTGAGAGTTTCTTAATGACTTGACTAATTTTTTCTGTTGTTATAGGTTATAGGTTAGGTAGGTAGTATGATTCTAGAAATGTGATTATTTCTTCTAATTTTTCTATTTGTTAGAGTACAGTTTGTTAGAGTAACAATTTGTTAGAGTACAGTTAAGTGCTGTCGACTTAACAACAACATGAAGTTGTTTCCGAGGAGTGACCAGTAGGTTTGAGTTTCCAAGGAGTGGCTGGTAGGTTTGAATTGCCAACCTTGTGCTTATCAGTCCAGTGTTTATCCTACA
>NW_006408801.1:2433942-2441101 GCF_000296735.1 Chrysochloris asiatica | reverse complement strand
TGCTGTGCTTTGGTAGGTTGTGTTTTCATTCTCATTAATTCAAATAATTTTTTCACTTCATTTTTTATTTTTTCTATTACCCAATAGTTTTAAAACAGGATGTTATTCAATTTCCATGTATTTGACTTTTTTTTTTTTTTCTTGATACTATTTGTTGATTTGTAATTTTACAGTGTTGTGATCTGAGGAGATGCTTTGTAGGATTTCGATGTTTCTAAATTCATTGACACCTTAAAGTCCCAATGGGCATCAACCACAAGCTCACTTAACTGGCCTACATTGTCCATCCCAAGCCAGGGAAGTGTGCTCAGGCCCACAATGCTCAGGGTCTGAGGCTCTGCTGCCCAAACTCCACAGTTAAAGGCAGGAGTTCCAGCCAAGGCCTCAACACAAGTTCTAGCTTCTGGTCAGGATCTCAAAAATGCCCCGGCTCCCACAAAGATGGAGTCGATGTCTCCATGTGAGGACACAAAGACTGGTGTGACTACCTAGGCTGAACTCTGCATGCAGCTGGAGTTCTCCTTGCTCTTTGTACAGATGGACTTGAGGCAGGAGGGAAAAAACAACAGTGAGGGTTTTTTCATAGCCTAACATATTGTCCATTCTGGAGGATGTCTCCTGTGCACTGGAAAAGACTGTCTATTTGTCTGATGTTGGGTTGAGTGCTCTGTGTATGTCTACGAGATCACGTTGGTTGTGTTGTTAGTTCTTCTGGGTCTTTGTTGAGTTTTCTTCCGCCCAGTTGTTCTGTTCTTTCTCAAAAACAGTGTTATTGGTTTTGTTATTGCTACTGTTACTGTATTGGAGTCTAGGATACGCACTGGACTGCTAACCACAAGGTTGGTGGTTCAAACCCACCAGCTGCTCCTCAGAAACTCTATACAGGGTCACTATTAGCTGGAATTAACTCAATGGCACTTAACAACTGTTATTATAGAGTTGTGTATTCTTTTTTGATTCTGTTTGAATTTGATTTTGAGTTGCTGTTTTGAGGCTCTTCCATTGGTGAACATAGATATTTATGGTCATAGCCTCTTGTTCAATTAATTTTTCAATAATTAAGTAATTACCTTTTCCTTGTCTCTCATGCTGGTCTTTGCCTAACATATCTATAGTGGTCAAGCTGGTTCTGGCTCATAGTGGCCCTCTATAGGGTTTCCAGGGCTTTAATCTTTACAGGAGCAGCAGAAAGCCTCATTTTTATCCAAGGAGAAACTGGTAGATTTGAACTACTGGCCTTTTTTTTTTAAGTTAACAGCCCAGTTTATAATCCACTAAGCTACCAGGACTCCTTAATATCTCCATAATTACATTAAATGTAAATGGTGTAAATATTTCCACTAAAAAACTGAGATTGACAAAATGGAAAAAGAATTCATGACCCAACTATACACAAGGGCTTTGTGCTGGGTGAAAAATGGTATCTCAGAAGTTCAAATACTGTTTGATTCCATTTATATAGCATTCACAAAATGACAAAAGTAAAGAGATGGAGAGCAGATTCCTGGTTTCCAGAAAGCAGGAATAATGGGATACAGGAACACAAATGTGATTCCGAAGGGATAGCAAGAGAGGGCAGAACTGTTTTGTATCTTGACTGTGGTGCTGGTTGCATTAATCTATTGTTGTTGCTGTTGTTGTTAAGTGCCAGATAGCTTCACTGCTGCTCCTGTGGGTGTTGACAGGAGATCCAAAGCAAATGAAGTATTTGAAAACTTCACTCTTTTCTGTAATTATTATGATGTTATTCACTGGTCCAGTGGTGAGAACTTTTTGTTTTCATTACATTGAGGTGCAACCCATGCCGAAGACTGTGGTCTTTGATCTTCAGTAAGTACTTCAAGTCCTCTTCTTTTTCAGCAAGCAAAGTTGTATCATCTGCATATCACAGGTTGTTAATGAGCCTTCCTCCAATTCTGATGTCACAGTTTTCTTTATAAAGTCCAGCTTTATAGATTATTTGCTCGGCATGTAGAATGAATGTTGTTGTTGTTGTTGTTAAGTGCCTTCGAGTCATTTCCGACCCATAGCGACCCTGAACAGGGTTTCCGAGGCTATAAATCTTTACAGGAGCAGAAAGCCTCATTTTTCTCCCGTGGAACAGCTGACCTTGCAGTTTGCAGCATGATTCATTAGCACTATGCTACCAGAGCTCCTCAGAATGAATAAGAATGGTGAAAAAACACAACCTTGGTGCACACCTTTCCTGATTTTAAACCATTCCGTGTTCCCTTGTTCTGTCCAAACAACTATCTTGTGGTCTATGTACAGGTTCCTCAAGTGCATAATTAAGTGTTCCAGAATACTTATTCTCCACAATGTTGTCCATAGTGTGTCATGACCTACACAGTTAAAAGCCTTTCCACAGTCAATGAAGCACAGGTAAACATCTTACTGGTATTCTTTACACCAAGATCCATCTGATGTCAGCAATAATATCCCTTGTTCCATGTCCTTGTCTGAATCTGGCTTGAACCTCGAGCAATTCTAGTTAATGTACTGTTACAGATGTTTTTAAATTATCTCTAGCAAAATTTTACTTGCATGTGACATTGATATTGTCCGATGATTTTCACATTCTGCTGGATCACCTCTCTTTGGAAAGAGCACAAATATGAATCTCTTACAATCAGTTGGCCAAGTTATTGTCTTCAAATTTTCATGGCATAGATGAGTGAATGCCTCTGGGGCTGCATCCGTTTGTTGAAAGACTTCAACTTGTAGTCCATCAATTTCCAGAGACTTGTTTTTTGTCAATGCCTTCAGTGCACCTTGGGCTTCTTCCTTCAGTGTCATTGGCTCGTGAACACATGCTATCTCTTGAAATGGTTGAATATCTACTGTTTCATTTTGATACAGTGACTCTGTATATTCCCTCCATCTTCTTTTGATGCTTTCTGCATCATTCAATATCTTGCCCACAGAATCCTTCAGTATTTTAAGTCGAGGTTTGAACTTTTTCTTCAATTCTTTCAACTTGATAAAGGCTGAGCATGTTCTTCCATTTTGTTTTTTTTAACTCCAGGGGTTTGTACATTTCATTATAATTCTTGACTTTGTCTTCTCTAGCTGCCCCTTGAAAATTTCTATTCATCTCTTTTACCTCTTCATTTCTTCCATTTGCTTTAGCATCTCTATGCTGGAGAGCAAGTTTCAGAGTCTCTTCTGACATTCATTTTGGTCTTTTTCTTCTTTCTTGTCTTCTTAATGACCTTTTGCTTTCTTCCTGTATGATGTTCTTGATGTCATCCTATAACTCTTTGGTCTTCAGTCATTAGTGTCTAATGAATCAAATCTGTTCTTGAGATGGTCTCTAAATTCAGGTGGGATATGTTCAAGATCATATTCTGGCTCATATCTACTTGTTTTAATTTTCTTCAGCTTCAGCCTCAACTTGCATATGAGCTATTAATGTTCTGTTCCACAGTCAGCCTGTGACCTTGTTTTGGTTGATGAATATGGAGCTTTTCCACTATCTCTTTCAACAGATGCAGTCAAGTTGATTCTTGTGTATTTCATCTGGTGAGATCTATGTGTATAATCATCTTTTATGTTTTCTACAAAGGTATTTGCAATGAAAAAGTCCAATGACTTCTTTGCAAAATTCTATCATGGGATCTCCAGTATCGTTTCTATCACCAAGGACGTATTTTCCAAGTATTGATCCTTCCTCTTTGTTTCCAACTTTTGCATTCCAATCGCCAGTAATTATCAAGACATCTTGATTGTATGTTTGATCAATTTCAGACTGAAAAAGTTGGTAAAATTCTTCAATTTCATAATCACTGGCTTTAGTGGTTGGTGTGTAAATTTGAATAATAATGGTATTAACTGGTCTTCCTTGTAGACAAATGGATATTGTCTGATCACAGGCAGCATTATACTTCAAGATAGATCTTGGAATGTTCTTTTTGATAATGACTACAACACCATTCCTCTTTAATTTGTCATTCGTGGCATAGTAAACCATGTAATTTTCAGATTCAGAATAGCCAATCAGTCCATTTCCGCTCACAAATGCCTAGGATGTGGATATTTATGTGTTCCATTTCATTTTTTACAACTTCCAATTTTCCTAGATTCATACATCCTACATTCCATGTTCTGATTTAACTCCAGGGGTTTGTACTAATGGATGTATTAATGGATGTTTTTAGCTGTTTTTTTCTCATTTTGACTTGTGCCCCACCAGCAAATGATGGTCCCAAAAGCTTTACTTCATTTGCATCACCCTTGTCAACTTTACTTTGAGGAGGCAGCTCTTCCCCAGTTGTATTTTGAGGGGCTCGTCTTCCAGCACTATATCTGACAATATTCTGGCTATTCATAATGTTTCTATATTCAATATTCTGGTGTTACCTGACAGGATTCCACTGGTATTCATAACATTTTCAGTGGCTAAAGATTCAGAAGTGGTCTGCCTCTCCTTTTTCCTAGTCTGCTTTAGTCTGGAAGCTCTTCTGAAACCTGTCCACCATGGGTGATGCTGCTGGTATTTAAAATACCCATGGCAGAGCTTCCAGAATCACAGCAACAAGTAAGTCACCACAATAAGACAAACTGACAGACAAGTGGTGACACTTCTATCTCAGGGCTCCCAAGAGAAGTTTTTTCCTTGTACCACATACGGTGCTTCTTTGGGGGCTATAACTAACAGGGATGTTATGTGTTAGAGTTGACAATGTGGACTTCACCTGTTTTTTATCCCAATGTATATATTCATGTCTCTCGTGTTATGTATCACTGTAATGTACTATTTATTTATATTGCCTTAATTTGAATCTCAATGTACTTAAACATGTAATCCTGCATATAAACACCATCTTTTCTCAAAATATCGCCTTGAAAGTTTGCACTTCATTTTGAGGCTTTGTATCTGTGACATGTTGTGAAATCAGCCACCTTAAGGAGACCTGAGAGACTGCTACAGTCTCGCTCACCAGCCTGGGAAGGTGCTTGTACAAAGTCAAAGAAACACTCCAAGCTCGAGTTGCTGTTTTCCTTCCTGGGTTTATTCCTTCCTACACTTGTTCACTCGCTATTCATCAAGTCTTCACTTTGGAGAAATATCGAGAACTGCATTTGCATAAACTGAGAAAAGTATGACAACGAAACAGTGACGGTCCTGCTCTTATGCGACCCGAGTGCTCTGGACTCAGAACCCAGAGGGACCCACCCACAACCTTGAGACCCCACTCGTTTGTGTTTTCTGTTCATTGACCAGGGATGCTGCCCTGGCCTTCCAGCATCTCCTTGATTGTTACAAGAGGCAAAGACATCCTGAACCTGTGACCAGTTCTGTTCAGCAGGGTCTAACTAACTGTCTTGTGATTTTACCGACTTCAATAGCTGTTGGTTACAACAAAGCTGCTCCAATGTCCTTGTTGTTGTTGTTAAGTGCTATTGAGTTGGTTCTGACCCAGTATAAGGTTTCACAGAAGCAGCTGGTGAGTTTGTTTGAACTGCTGACCTTTCGGTTCAAACTGACCTTTGGGTCTATCCTACCGCGCCACACGAGGACTCCGACGTGCTTGATCCGTGATATTTAAGCTGCATGCAGGTTCCCAACATTAGCCCATGCTCAGATGTGCAGTATTGAGCATTCTAAGACACAGACCATTTCGGGGCAAACACCTCCTGCTTGCTTGGTGAGTTGCTTAAAGAGCTTCTCGTGTAAATAGAACCACGGTGTCTGGCCTGGCTGCTGGCGCAGCAGGCGCAGTTCTGACGAAGCACAGGTAAAAGGGGTGAGAACACAGATATGTATGTCTGAGTATGACCCCACAATTCCAGCACAGCCCTCAGGAGCCCTCTGCAATGTGCCCGGGCCACCCACCTGGGGCTGTGGGACGTGGTGGCACCTCACACGACAAGCCAGTGCTTTGGGAGCTTTTGAAAGGGCCTTCAGTAGACAGGATGTGCAGGTCCCTAGACACACCCTTGTCCTGTGGGATTTATCGCTGCCTGGCTGAGTCTCCGCCACTGCAGAGGGCCCTCCTGTCTTGGTGAGCACAGGCGTGTGCATTTCAACATGGGGACGTTCCTGGGTCACCTGACACCAGCCTGCTGCCATGGAGGCTCCCCACATGAACAGAACGGTGGTGATCGGTCTACAGACATTTTGACTGAAGGGCCAGGGGGCAGAGGTCAGGGGCAGGCCTGCCTCACACCACAGGGAGGTGACTACCTTCTGAGGAGAGATTCCAGGTTTCCATGGTGTTGAGGAGGAGAGGGTGTGTCTGAAGGTCACCTCCACTGGTCCCCTCAGGCTCTGGTACTGGGAACACCCCTCACCTCTCTGCACCCCACACTTCCTCTCCCTGTGGAAAGTGGGAGTCAGCTGCTGATATCTGATGACACTCCACATCTGACCCACATCGGGGACAGGAAGGACAGAATGCTGTCCTCTGCTGGATCTGCTCAATGCCCAGTCTTGTCCAGAGCCAGGCCCAGCTTCAGATTGTGAACCAGGCCGGGACCTTCCAGCTGTGGGCAAGGGGGACAGTCAGGTAAACCAGTGATCCACAGCTTGTCACTGGCGTCTGTTTGGGCCTTTCCTTTATTTTTGTGATGGGTTTTGGAGGCTGGGGGTCTGATATTCTTGGAATTTCAAGCATTTCATATAGTAACTGTGGTGAAGATGGCAATCAGGAAGTCCATACTTCCTGGACACTAGCTACTGTCTGTGTGCGGGCCTCAACAACACAAACCCTGGTGGTGTCATTAGGGGACATTGCCACCAGGTGGCAGTACTGCCTCAATCTCATAAGGAGGCGGGAAGGACGCATTTCTGCTGAAACCGGCAGTGGGTTAGACACGGTGCAGGATGCGGCTTTAATTTCCTTTCTTTCATTGCAGTAAAAATATGTGTAACAAAATATCCGCCCGATTAACCGTCTTTGGACATGTTATCCAGCGACATTATTGACACTCACTCTTTGCAAATCTTTCTCATCATCTCAAACTCCGAACTCTCATTCAGCAACACAGCCCTCCACTTTCCCTCTTGATGCATGCTTGCTTATTTTAGATGCATAGTTCATAAGGAAGGGCCTCCTGGTGGCGCCGCGGGTTAGGCTGCTAACCATAAGGTTGGCGCTTCAAAATCAGCAGCCACTCTATGGGTGAACGATGAAGCCATCTGCTCCCATAAAGATTT
>NW_006408801.1:2429289-2430584 GCF_000296735.1 Chrysochloris asiatica | reverse complement strand
TGCCACAAATTCCCCAGCTGTGAGCCTTCCAACCTTCTAAGTATTCCTTTACATGTGGTTCAGAGTTCTGGGACCAGCCCCTGAGCCTGCTTGGTCGGGTATTCTGTGTTGTTGTTGGTGGAGCTCTCTGCTATACGTCCACCCGATCCGCCATCTTATTTGTTCTACCTCCCATAAAGACTTTACTGCCCCCAAACCTTAAGGAGCCACTCTGCTGTGTCCTGTAAGGTCACTGTGAGTGGAATTAACTCCATGGTGGTGGGTTAGCTCACAAGGAACCTTGGGGAGCAAGAGGTAGGCATGCCGCTGCTAACCAAAGGTCAGTCAGTGGTTCTAAACCACCCAGTGTCTGCAGGAGAAAGATCTGGCCATCTGCTTCCGTAAAAATTGTTGTTGTTTTTATGTGCTGTGGAGTCGGTTCCGACTCATAGCGACCCTGTACAGGGTTTCCGAGGCTGCAAATCTTTATGGGAGCAGAAAGCCTCCTCTTTCTCCCACGGAACAGCTGGTAGTTTCTGCCATAGAAAACACTAGGAGGCAGTTCTGTTCTGTCACATGGGGTTGTTACGAATTGGAATCAACTGTAATACACCTGTCAATAACAACAACAGATCATTTATTACAGAGTGTGTGACTTTCATCCGTTTGTGTCTGGCTTGTTTCATTTAAGGTCCCTCCATATCATAGTGTGTACTTGGACTTCATTCTCTTGATGGTTGAGTAATATTCCATCACATGGGTGGGCCACATTGATGGACATTTGGGTTTTTCTGCTTCCTGAATACTGGGAATAATGTTGCAATGAACATTGGTGAGCATGTGCCCGGCTTATTAAAGAAATACATATCACATGATTAATTGTTACCAACTGAGGATTTCCTGAGCATTTCCCACGACACAGGACAATGAGCCTGGCCCCTCCCTTGCACAGCCTGATTTGTAAATGACACCAACAATGACATGTACCCACAACTTCATGCAGCAGGTCTGTAACATTGCTAACATTCTCTTCTGTGTCACCCCATTCTGTCACCTCCCTGCATCGCTGTGCACAGTAGACCCGCCACCCCGTGCTGCCCACCTCCCTGCATTGCTGTGCACGGTAGACCGGCCACTGCACTGTCCAGACCTCTCTACTGAGCAATATTACCGCTGGCTGATGCTCCCGGATTGTCAAGGTTTTGAAGTTATTTTTAGATTGTTGTTGTTGTTGTTAAGTGCCGTCGAGTCGGTTCCGACCCATAGCGACCCTGTACAGGGTTTCCGAGGGTGTAAATCCTTACGGGAGTAGAAAG
>NW_006408801.1:2417432-2426519 GCF_000296735.1 Chrysochloris asiatica | reverse complement strand
CCGACCCATAGCGACCCTGTACAGGGTTTCCGAGGGTGTAAATCCTTACGGGAGTAGAAAGCCTCATCTTTCTCCCGCGGAGCGGCTGGTAGTTAGGGTTAAACCAAGTCAAAGATAAACATGTTTATGGTCCGGGTAAATTCTTAGCATTTGTTAACCTATTCCAAGGCTCATTTTATACACAAATTCTAGGACAGTTCCTTTGATACTCTGCTTGCATAACTCAGCCCTGGGCAAGGTTTCTGGTACATTTGTCTCCATCTTTAGGGTTAGAACAACATGCAGAGATTTATCTTCAGACACGGGTGCTGTCTGAGGGGAGGAGCAGAGAAAGGGATGAGATCCAGGCACCTTGTCCCTTGTTTTCCCCTTGTCTGGCCTGCCCCCTCTCCACCACCTTCCCCACCTTCTCCTGCAGGGCGGCTCCCAGCTGGGCTGCATGTTCTGAGCCCAGGCAAAGTGGCCCAAGGGATAGTATAAGAGGGGAAGCCAGGTACTGGTTTAAAAAAACTTTTAAATTCTCCAGATGACCCAATTGCTACAGGAAGTGCCCACGACCACCACGTTCCTTCTCTGGCATGGCTACCTCTGATCCCTGGCTGAAATTACACGTGGATGACATGACCCCAGAAGAGAAGCAAAGTGCAATATCTTCCACGGTTCTTCTCCTCAGCGAGCCCTTCCCCTCAGGCCCTGGTGGCTCAGAAGTTTAAATGCTCAGCTGCTAAAGGAAAGATTGGTGGTTTGAACCCACACAGCAGCTCTGAGGGGAAAAGACCTGTTAACGAGGACAGCTGAGACAACCCTATGAGGCCCTTCAGCTCCACCACAGGGGCGCCATGTAGGAATCAACTCAACTACAGCCACAAAAAGCTAAGAGTCCTCCAGCCAAATCCATTTCCCCCAGCTAACTGTGACCCATCGGGGCTTACGGAAGCAGACAGCTACACCTTTCTTCTGCGGAACAGCACGACCCAACTTTCAGTTAGAAACCGAGTCTTTAACCACTGCACCACCAGGGCTCCTCTCGGAGTTACCCGTGTTGTTGTTGTTGTTAAGGGCCTTCAAGTCGGGTCCGACTCATAGCAACCTTGTATAGGGATTCCGAGGAGCAGCTGGTGAGCTTGAACCACCAATCTTGCAGTCTAGCGCATTATCTTGCAGCACCACACCAGGACTCCATAGAGTTACCATTGTTGTTGTTGTTGTTAAGTGTTGTCAAGTCCGTTCTGACCCACTGTTGTTGCTGTTGTTAAGAGCCATCGAGTCTACCTAAAGCAATCCCATACAGGATTTCTGAGGAGCGACTGGTGAGCTTGAACCACCAACCTTGCGTTCAAACCAACTTTGCATTAACCCACAGCGCCACACCAGGACTCCAAGTTACCCACTGGTTGGTTGGTTGGTTATGTGCCGTGGAGTTGGTTCCGACAACAGGCCTAAATAGTGTGCCTTTTAAAACACTTTTTATGATGAAATGGGTGAAGGTTTACAGACAAGCCCATGGGCTCTACATTCAGCAAACCATACACTTTGTTTCGTATCACTGGTTACAATCCACTCCCTGCAACATTGACCCTACTTCCTCCTTGTAACTCTCCCCTTACAGCCTACATTTCACAAGTGAACAAGGAAAACAAACAAAAAAATTTTGTTGTTTGTTTTGATGTAGACTTACAAAGCAAAAACATCCATCTTAATTTAAATGTCCAAAGGGCACCTTCTGCCAGGCAGCCTCGTGCCCCCAGAGTGTGCCTTCTTTAACTTTTGATTTTATTGAAATTGTTGCTGTTGAGGACCTTACCAGCAGAGCCCACACTCACTCATCAGCCTCTGCATGTCCAATTCGGGGCCATTAGTGGCGTTCTTCGGTTGTGCAACAATTGTGCCTCCTTTTCTGAGGTGTTGCTCCCCATTCACATGAACTCACTGCCTGAGGTCCCCATGGAATCTAGCCAGCCACTGTTGTTACTCAGAGAGAGCCCATAGAGACAGCGCCTTAAAAAGAGACTTAATTCTCAAAGCAGATCTTTTTATTAGGTAAGCTAAACTACTGTTTGGTTTTAAGACTTCAGGGGTATTTTTTGGTTTAAGGTTTTGATTCCAACTCATAGAGATCCCATATGGGGTTTCCAAAGCTGTAAATCTTTATGGACACAGACTGCCACATCTTTCTCCCACGAAGTGGCGGCTGGGTTCGAACTGCCAAACTTTTGGTTAGCAGGCGAGTACTTGAAACACAGTGCCACCACGACTACTTTGGTTTAAAGCGTCTCAGTACAGTAATTTCAGGAGCTCATCCAGCCTCCGCGGTTCCAGAATTTTAGAGTCTGTGAGAATTCAAAGTTCTGTTCTCCATTTTCCCCCCTTTTGGTCAGGATTTCTATAAAGACCCAGAATCTTTGATGGAAATGTTCAGTAATGGTAGCTAGGTACTATCCAGCTCAGGTTTCGTGGTAAAAGGGAGGCTGGTGTTCATGGAGGTAATTAGCCACACATTTCATGTTCCCTAGTCCTGACTCCTTTCTCTGTTGTTCCAGGTGAACCTCAAAAGGCTGCTTGAAAGCTTTTAAGACCCCAGGAACTACTCAATGAAATGGGAGTAGACGTACTTAACACTGGCATGGCGCTGTGGGTTAATGCGCTGGATTGCAAAGTCAATTTGCACCTCAAGGTTGGCAGTTCAGGCTTACCAGCTGCTCTTTGGAAACCCTATACAGGGTCCCTATGGGTTAGAACTGACTCGATGGCACCTAATAACAACAACATATATACTTGAACTCACATGCAGATCTTATTGTAAGGTGGTATCAGGCATTGCTTTACTCAAAGATTTGGGGCATACCTCATCCATGTCTCATTCACCTGGCATGTGGTGTTCCTTGCCTGAGCCCGCCCCCATCATGATACCCCATACAACCTGCAGGTTCAGACCAAATTCCCAAATCCAAAACTGGCATGTTCTTCGGATTGTTTGCTTTCACTCTTTCCTTTTCATGACAGCTGATTGTTGGTAGGCCAGGAAGTACTAAAGCCCCAAAGTGTAGCTGGTCCTTTGCTGACCCTAGTGTCAGTCCCTTCCCAGGGAACTTGGCATTTTAAAAGAGTAGCTTGTTTATCCAGATAAGATCAAAAGGTTAGAGTAATACTTATTTAAAGAAGCACATTATTAAACTTCTAGAGGAGTTTAGTAAAGTTTCAGGATATAAGAAAACAGTACATAACAGACAGAAATTAGTTAGGGTTGATAAATGTACAATGAAAACCCTGAAAGGGAACTAACTCAACATTTCTGAGTGCTTACGGGTTGTTTTCCATACGGAGCCATTCGAATGCTGACCTTCTGGTTAGCAGTCAGGTGGTTTGCAGGAGGAGAAATTAGTAATTGGAGAGGAAAACAATGGGCCTTTAATTTTTCATCTGGGCGATAGATGTATGGAATTATTACATAACTCTGCGTCTGTAGTGTTTGATGATGCATTTTCAAAATGTTGTCACAATTTTGGAAAGGTATTGTAAAACATTATACATTTCATAATAAATTTTTAAGCAAAAATCTGCAAACAGAAAGGATTCTGCCATCGATTCTTTTGCAAACAAGAATAGACCTTTCACCACCTTATAAATTCATTTCTCCCCACCTCTTGCTTTGTCTGTCTGCCCTCCTCCCTTTCATTCTTCCTCTCATCCTTCCCTCCTTCAACTGTCTTTTTCAATAGCATGTATTTGCTTTAAAAATTAAGAGCATCAGTGTTCTTTTTAAGAAACATAGAGATAGCATGAAACCAACCAACAGGTACTATTTGATCTGTCATTTAACACTTCAGTGACTCCTCTCGTACATGCTAGAACTTTCAGGACATATCTAGTGCCTTATGTTATTAGTAACTCATGCTTCATCTCCAACAAAGTTTTACTTGGTACTGACTCCCAGAAAGCCAACAGATAAAAAGAACACCCTTCTCTGGTTTTGTTGGTTAACGATTGCTTTCAACTTTGGGGATCAGCCATTTGAGAAAAGGGATGAAGGGAGCTGGCAGAAGACTGTGTCTTAACTTGGACTGCACCTACTAGATCCTTCACCGTACTGGAGCAGAGGGGAGTAGATCACCTGAGAGTGTCTGCTCAACCTGGAGACATCCAAAGGAGAATAAAGCACCAGGTCTCCAAGAAGTGGGCCAGGGCAGAGGCCTGTGGCCCAATTCAAATTTCACTCTTGAAAACAGGGCGATTCTCTTTGCTGAGAAACAGGTCACTGTTCTAACTTTGCAAAGTACAATTCTATCCTTTCCTGCCACCTCTAGGCTGGTTTGTTTGCGTGTTTCAGAGAGAATGATGACTCTCTCCAGACAGAAAGTGCATTTGTCTGATCAACGTTTGTGCAACAGAAACAAGGAGCCTGAACTCAGCGAGATGGTCACCGGAGCTACTTCCCTGACCTTCACACGCCTGGACTCAGAGAGATGGTCACCGGAGCTACTTCCCTGACCTTCACACGCCTGGACTCAGAGAGATGGTCACTGGAGCTACTTCCCTGACCTTCACACGCCTGGACTCAGCGAGATGGTCACCGGAGCTACTTACCTGACGTTCACATGCCTGGACTCAGAGAGATGGCCACCGGAACTACTTCCCTGACCCTCACACCCAGGTTTAAACCAAGGGCTCAACTTCCTGCTCCCCATCTTACACAAGGAATCACCTCCTTTTCTCCTCCCTGCGGGCAGTGATGATATCAAGCAGTAGCAAACTAGCTCAAATCCAGATTGAGACCAGAAACTGGGTCAGCTTGCCAGCTGGGGAAGCCAGGGCACAGATGATTAACGGTTAGCTCACCGGGAAGAGCCTGGTGCTGCAGTGGTTGAGCACTCAGATGCTAACCAAAAGGATGGTGGTTCGAGCCCACCATCCATAGGAGAAAGAAGCTCCGCAGGAGAAAGAGATAGCAATTTGCTACCATGAAGGTTGTTGTTAAGGGTCATCCAGTCAGTTCCAGCTCACAGAGACCTAGGATAGGGTTTCCAAGGACACTTATCCTCACACACATTCACACACATTCACACACACAGACATACAACCGCTCACTCCCATACATTCAAACAGACTCATTTCCATATGCACATTCAAATGTATTCACACAATTCACACAGGCTCTTATCCATGCACACGCATTTACATAAACACCAATACATGTTCATTCTCACACATCTACATGCACACTCACATGCACATTCAAATATGACATTTGCATATGCAGATTCATAGACATATGGACACATATTCACACACACACACATACTTCTATGCACACACATATATCCACACACATTCCCTTGCATATACACATACAAACATTCATATTCAAGTTGTTGTTGTTTTTAAGGTGCCATCGAGTCAGTGCCGACTCATAGCGATGCACAACAGAACAAAACACTGCCTGGTCCTGCGGCAACTTCACAATGATTGCTGTGCTAATCCACCTTGTTGGGGGTCTTCCTCTTTTTCTCCACACCTCCACTTTACCAAGAATGATGTCCTTCTCCAGGGACTGGACCCTCCTGACAATATGTCTGAAGTAGGAAAGGCGAAGTCTGTCCATCCTGCCTTCCAAGGAGCATTCTGGCTGCACTTCATCCAACACAGATCTGTTTGTTCCTTTGGAAGTCCATGGTACTTTTAATATTCTTCTCTAATACCATAACTCAAATGCATCAATTCTTCTATATCTTCCTTATTCATTGTCCGACTTTCACATGCATATGAAGTCATGGAAAATACCATGTCTTGGGTCAGGTGCACCTTAGTCCTCAAGCTGACATCTTTGCTCTTGATCACTTTAAAGAGGTCTTGTTCAACAGATTTGACTAATGCAATACGTTGTTTGATTTCTTGACTGCTGCTTCCAAATATGTAGATGGTTGATGCAAGCAAAATGAAGTCTTGGACACCTTAAATCTTTCCTCCATTTACCTTGATGTTATTTATTGGTCCAGTGTTGACTATATTTGTTTTCTTTACATTGAGGTACAACCCATACCGAAGGCTGTGATGTTTGATCTTCATCAGTAAATAATTCAAGTCCTCTTCACTTACAGTAAGCAAGATTGTATCATCTGTATATCGCAGATCATTAATGAATCTTCCTTCAATCTGGATACCATGGTCTTCTTCATATAATCCAGTTTCTCGTATTATGTGCTCAGCATACCTATTGAATAAATATGGTGAAAAATACAACCCTGTTGCCCACCTTTCCTAATTTCCCCCCCATTTTACAGCACTTTATTAGAGGTTGTTAATATTCACCACACTTCAGAGCACCTTATACTTCTATTAGATTTTTGGTAAATGGTTTTAAAGTTCTACTTGAATATTTTTCTGCTACTGGCTTCCAGGTATGAGTATTATTCAGTGATTATTTAAGAGATGTGAATTTGATTAAACAATTTCTCCTTAATGACCTGAGACATCAATCCGGGGATAGCTTCTATGGTAGTGTTACAGCTGTCCCGTGTAGCTTTGGCAAGTCTGTCTTCTGACTTTCGGTCATGTGTTTCTAAACCCCGCATGAAACTCCCTCATCCCAGCTGGGTTGCTGACTGCTCCAACTTTTCAGACAAATCAAAGATCTGACCGGTGGTGTAGTCTGTATTAGTAAGCAAGCTAGAAGAGCTCAATGCATTCACCCAGTATTTAGTCCATAAAAATTCAAACAATTTGTGATCCAAAGAGGATTTGAAATATGAAATTTCCAAGGCATAATACTTTTTGCAGTGTACACTGAAGTCTTCAGATTTCTGGTGCTCAGAAGGTCCTTCATCAGGTGGCTTGTAACCCTTTGGATATGTCCTAAAGGCACCAAGATTCACTTTCCCTGCAGATACTGTGCTTGTTGGATTAGTTACGACTGCTACGAACGCTGGTTGATCATCTGAGTACTAACATCAATCTCAGAGAGTCAGCAGTCATAGCCAGGGTGGCTGTGATACCAACCAATCACATTTTGGAGGTGGTCAACCTGCTTGGCATTCTCGATGTATGCAGCCATGTATTCATAGGCCTGAGCGCTTACCCGGATTTTGGTGTCCTCTACAGACAGAGCTAAACTGTCCTTGATGATCCTAGCCTCGCCATCCACCTTCCCTAGCATCAAACCCATCATTTCCAAGTTGCCTCCTGACCTGGCATGCATCCCCATTTTCAGGAGCGCCAAAGCGGAGATTGTGTAGTACTTAAAGTAAAGGAGTTCCTAGTCCAGGGCTTCACCGCCAGGATTTCCTGTTGCTGTTTCTTGTCGTATTTGTGGGTTTCATCGATACGCTGAGCTTCTTGCATGTTGTTGGCCAATTCCAAGGTTTTCTGGGCCATCCTACTACCAGACACCGTCATTGTGGATGGGTCAGAGAAGTTGTTGCCTACACAATCAATACGCAACTTCATCCTTCTAGATTTTGGGGTGAGAGCTTCCAACACGCTCCCACACCGGTGCACAATTTTAGAAGACTCTCGAGGCACCCATAACTTTTTGAACCCACCTTTTCTAATTTTAAACCATCAGTGTTCCCTTGTTCTGTTCAAACAACGGCCTCTTGGTCTATGTACAGGTTCCTCATGAACACAATTAAGTGTTCCAGAATACTCATTCTCGACAGTGTTGTCCATAACTTGTCATGATCCACACAATCGAAAGCCTTTGTGTAGTCAATAAAGCACAAACATCTTTCTGGTATTCTCTGCCTTCATCCGATATCCGTCTGACGTCAGCTCTGATGTCACTAGTTCCAGGTCCTCCTTTGAATCTGGCTTGAACCGCTGGCACTTCTATGACAATGTATGGTTGCAAACATTTTTTGAATTATCTTTAGCAAAATTTTACTTTCATGTGATATGAATGATACTGTCTGATGATTTATGAACCCTGTTGGGTCACCTGTTTTTGGAATGGGCACAGTTATGGATGTCTTCCAATCAGTTGATGAGGTAGCTGTCATCTCAATTTCTTGGCATAGAAGAGCGAGTATCTCCAGTGCCACATCAGTTTATGAAATATTTCCATTTGCAGTCCATTCCTGACTCTTCATTCTTTGCCATTGCCTTCAATATACCTGTACTTCTTCCTTCAGTATCATAGGCTCTTGATCATACGCTACTTCTTCAAGTGGTTGAACATTGACCATTTCTTTTTGCCACAGTGACCCTATGTATGTATTCCCTCTTCTTTTGATGCATTCTGCATCATTCAATATTTTGCCCATAGAAAATTGCAATCAATATTGCAAGTCGAGGCTTGACTGTTTTCTTTAGTGCCCACAGATTGAGAAATGCTGAGTGAGTTCTTCACTTCTGGTTTTCTCCCAGCTCTTTGCATATTTCGTTACAATACTTGACTTTGTCTTCTTGAGCTGTCTTTGGAGATTTATTATTCAGTTCTTTTACTTCCTCATTTCTTCCATTTTCTTTAGTATCTCTATGCTGGAGAGCAAGTTTCAGTATCTCTTCTAACGTCCGTCTTGTTCTTTTCCTTCTTTCTTTTCTACTTAATGACTTTTTTGCTTTCTTCCTGTATGATGTTCTTGATGTCATCCCACAACTCTTCTGATCTTCGATCTTTAGTGTGTCATGCATCAAATCTGTTCTTGAGATTATCTCTAAATTCAGGTGGCATGTGTTCAAGGTCATATTTTGGCTCTTGTGGACTTGTTTTAATTTTCTTGGTCTTCAGCCTGAACTTGCATTTGAGTAATTGATGGTCTGTTCCACAGTCTGCTCCTGGCCTTTTTTGGCTGATGATATGGAGCTCTCCCACTGTCTCTTTCCAACGCCAAATATTACAACAAAATGTGCAAAGATCTGGAGTCAGAAAACCAAAATGGAAGAATACACTCAGCATTTCTCAAGCTGGGAGAACTGAAGAAAAAAACTCAAGCCTTGACTTTCATTATTGAAGGATTCTCTGGACAAATTATTGAGTGATACAGAAAGCATCAAAAGAAGATGGAAGGAATATACAGAGTCATTGTACCAAAAGTAAATTGTTGATGTTCAACCATTTCAAGAGGTAGCATATGATCAAGAGCCAATGATACT
>NW_006408801.1:2397288-2417082 GCF_000296735.1 Chrysochloris asiatica | reverse complement strand
GCTGAAAGCAGAGAATATCAGAAAGATGTTTACCTGTGCTTTATTGACTACGCAAAGGCTTTTGATTGTGTGGATCATGACAAGCTATGGACAACATTGTAAAGTATGAGTATTCTGGAACACTTAATTGTGCTCATGAGAAATCTGTACATGGACCAAGAGGCAGTTGTTAGAACAGAACATGGGAATAGTGAATGGTTTAAAATTAAGAAAGGTGTGCGACAGGGTTGTATCCTTTCACCATACTTATTCAACCTGTATGCTGAGCAAATAATCCAAGAAGCTGGATAATATGAAGAAAAACGTGTCATCAGGATTGGAGGAAGACTCATTAACAACCTGCAATATGCAGATGATACTACCTTGCTTAATGAAAGTGAAGAGGACTTAAAACATTAACTGATGAAGATCAAAGAGCACAGTCTTCCATATGGATTGCATCTCAATGTAAAGAAAACAAAAATCCTCATCACTGCACCAGTGAACAACATTCTTATCAATGGAGAAAAGACTGAAGTTGTCAAGGACTTCATTCTTCTTGGATCAACTATAAACACTCATGGAAGAAGCAGTCAAGAAATCAAATGATGTATTACATTAGGCAAATCTGCTGCACGAGACCTTTTTAAAGTGTTGAAGAGCAAAGATGCCAGCTTGTAGACTAAGGTGCACTTGACTCAAGCTATGGTATTTTCAGTAACTTCATATGAATGCAAAAGCTGGACAGTGAATACGGAAGACCATAGAAGAGTTGATGCCTTTGAGTTATGGTGTTGGAGGAGAATATTGAGAGTGCCATGGGCTGCCAAAAGAACAAACAGATCTGTGTTGGAAGAAGTGCAGCTAGAGTACTCCTTGGAGGCCAGCATGGCCAAATTTCGTCTCTCATACTTCGGACATATTGTCGGGAGGGACCAGTCACTGGAGAAGGATATCATGTTTAATAGGGTGGAGGGTCAGAGAAAAAGAGGAAGACCCTCAGCTAGATGGATTGGCAAAGTGGCAGCATCAATGGGCTCAAGTGTGGCAATGATAGTGAGGTTGCCCAGGATCGGGCAGTGTTTCATTCTGCTGTGCATAAGATCGCTACCAACTCGGTGTCACCTAACAACAACAACAACAACTTTCCACCAATGGAGTCAGTTTGATTCTTGTATATTCCATCTGTTGAGATCCATGTGTATAAGCTTCTTTTATGTTTTTTTTCAAAAAGGTATGCGTAATGAAGAAGTCATTGGTTTTGCCAAATTCTACCATGTGATCTCCAGCATCATTTGTATCACCAAGGCCATATTTTCCAACTAATGATCCTTTCTCTTTGTTTCCAACCTTGCATTCTAATCGCCAGTAATTATCAGTACACCTTGATTGCATGTTGATCAATTTGAGATTGAAGAAGTTGGTAGAATTCTTCAGTTTCATCGTCACTGGCTTTACTTGGTGCTTACATTTGAATAATAATTGTATTACCTGGTCTTTCTTGTAGGTGTATGGTTATCATCTTGCCACAGATAACATTGTACTTCAAGATAGATCTTGAAATATTCTTTTTTATGATGAATGCGATGCCATTCCTCTTCAATTAGTCATTCTCGGCATAGTAAACCATATGATTGTCAGATCAAAATGACCAATACCAGTCCATTGCATTTTTGACAGTTTCCAATTTGTTAGATTCATAGTTTATACACTCCATGTTCTAGTTACTAATGGATATTTATAGTTGTTTCTCTTCATTTTGAGTTGTGCCCCATCACCAAATGAAGGTCCGGAAGGCTTTATTCCATTGGCATCATCGTGGTCAACTCTACTTTGAGGAAGCAGCTCTTCCCCAGTCATATTTTGAGTGACTTCCAACCTGAGGGGCTCATCTTCCTTCTGGCACACATTTGACAATATTCTAGTGCTCTGCGTTATGTTTCACTATTCCATGTTCTTATTCATACATTCCCATATTCCCACCCATTCTTATGAATACACACACACATTCATGTGCTCACATCTTTGTACACACAGTCATTTGCACTCACAGTCCTGCATTTTGTTGATACCCCAGTTCAATAAACTGTTTCAGGACATTCCGCATTCCCCTGGAAAATTGTGCTTACAGAGGAGAACGGCAGAGTCAAGGGCTTGATCCAAATCCAGAAAGCACACCGTGCAAGAAAGGCACTTCTCAGACCTACTGTCTGGACTGGGTACCCACCTCCACTGGGCACTGGAAGGAAGATCGGTTCTGCACTCCACAGTAGCTGAGGCGGAAGAGCAGCTCCTGGCCACCACACACACAGGACCTGCCCCAGACCTTGCTGCTGTCTGGGAAATCCATATTGATAACTCAGAAGGCGCCATTGTGGGGCAGCCCCCATGATGGTAGAAACGATAGAACAGCTAGACTGCCACTACACGTCCCCTCCCATAGGCCACACCTGAGGTTAGTCTTGACTTTAAAGGTCCTGTTAACACCGGCCACTCAGGGGTGCAGACAGCATGCAATTATATGAAGCAAATTCTCAGAACAGACTTTCAGAGGTGGCCAACAGCAAACAGTTTGGCATGTATGTAAAATGAGAACAAATGTTACTAAAAGAATTATAATTAAGGAAACCAATACCCAGAACTCAATTCCTATAGGTAAACACATGTTTTACTTAAAGCCACAGACTGATATGGCATGAATCTGGATTCTTTTAACCCCATAGTCTTGGGGTTCCACCAGTCTACATTTGCCCAGTAAGCCTGGCCTTTTTTATCATAATTTTTGAAGTCTCATTTGCAAGTGGCAAAAGGTAATTTTTGTAAATGACAACTTGATCTTCATGTTTATATTCACAAATCAAAGCAGACTGGAAAAGTCATTCACAAGGGGTTAAATGGGAGAATAAGCCAATATTTGTGTCAGTTTGTCTTAGTTTAATACCAGTCTCCATGGAAACAGATCACTGGCCTATTTCTTCTCCCATCTTGAAGTAAACAATAGCGTTCTCATGTTTCCCAATCTTGGTTTCCTTCCGGTAGGAGTCTCTTACAGAATGCCTCCAAAGTACTTCTCGCCACAGCCGACAACAAGGCAGTCATTCTCCACGTGCTTCTTTGAATTGTTCGTAAACACCTTTGGTGAATTGTGATTTCTATCCTGTGTTTTCTACCTGGGCCTTACCTATGGACACAGGTGGGGAAGTCAGTCACTGTGAGGTACAGGTAGCTAGCTACAAGGAACACCCAAGCACACTGGGAAGGCCTTTCCATTGGTTTCTTCTCACGGCCACAGACAAGAGTACCACCCAAGACCACTGTCCACCCTTTGCTGCCAATGCCAGAAGAAACGAAGGCAGCATTAACATATGAGGGCCAGTCCAAAGGCATTACTCCAAAGTCACAGAAATGTTCATTAAACAGAAATATCAAAATATGAAGCTAGTGCTTCATGGCGTATCTTCCATCTGGGTCTACGACACTGTGGAAGGCGGTGTTCCCATCTCTCCAGCTCCTCCCCAAAGAATTCTGTGCTTTTCAATTCATACCACATCAAAATGGCACTTTGGCCGTCCTCAAAGGACTCAAAGAGTGTTCCTTTTCAGTGTCCTTAGAGTTTGGAGAACAAAAAGATGTCTGAAGGGGCAAGATCAGAGCTGTAGGGTGGGTGGGGTAAGGGATCCCAAGGAAATTCCCATAGGACAGCCCTTGGTACTCTCAAACAATGAGCAGATGCATTGTTGTGATGGAAACATTTCCTCAGTGCGAGTTTCCTGGCCTTTTCCTCACCAGGGCAGCTTTTAATTTTCTTTAAGTTTCTCCGTAATAAATCCCTGAGATCATCCTGTGTCCTTCGAGAAGACCTATCAGATTTACCTCAAAAACCAGTCACCATAACATTCTGAGTTACACTGTCCGACTTGAATCTAACTGACCCAGTAGATCCTTCCAGAATCAACTGTTTTGATTGGACCTGAACAAGATTAAGACACATACTCCTGAGAGAACTGGTCTTCAGCCACCCACTGATGGCAGAGATATCAAAGCACACTTGTGTGGATCAAGCCTGTGCATGTGTGAACCGTGGCCCCAGCAACATACTTTTTGACTTAGTTTCGTAATGATGCTTCCTCACTTTACCTCACTGACAGCCCAAGTCCACTTTATGGTTGTCATGACAGACAGAAGCTGTTGTCTCCAGGGTCACCCTCGAGGGCTAGTCCACAAATGATGGACCCCTGGACTCCACTGAGCCAACTCACCCTGCAGCATGTCTTCTCGTCTCTAGGGACATACTGCTGTCAGAAAAGTAAGAGGAAGGGGGCCATGTCCAACTGCATGTGTTCCATGCTATTTTTATGACCCTCAGTTTGTTCCTTCTGTGATATAGACAATTACAGAGTTGTTGTTGTTTTTTTTTAAGATTTTTATTGTGGATTGAGTGAAAGTTTACAGGGCAGATCATTAGTTTTACATTCAACAAATCATACACCTTGTTTCATTACAATGATTATAATCCCCTCCATGTACCATCAGTTAACAGTATCTCTTTCTATTCACTTTAGCTTAAAAAACAAACAAACAGAAAAACCCACTCAGGCATATATAATAATTTACACCTCCAAAGGGCACGTTCTGCAAGTCTGCCTCCTGGCCACCAGCTCTTAGTACTTCTTTTCCCATGAATCTACAGTCCTCAGCTGCTCCACCTCTCCATGCCCCCATCTCTGCCTCTATCTCTGGTGTCGCTGCTTCTCTGGATAAGGTCCCGCATTCTTCTTGTGCTCTTCTGCCTTGATGGTCTTAGGATCCACTGTTTCTGGACTGTAAAATTAGCAACTCCCCTATCTTTGTTACAAAACTCACACCTTTATAATTGTGACAGTCACAGTTAGTCATGATAACAATTACTCACTATTGAATCATACGAATCTTATCCCTATCTCTTTTCACCAGACCCATCTAGACAGGACGAAAACTATTCAGTAGGGACTCTTTCTTCATCCCCATATCCTTAAGCTAAACTCCCTCTTGAAACCTTGTAAGCCAGTCACTTCGTGCGTTTATCGCCCCCTCATTTTAGGTAGCCAATGTCTAAGTTGCCCGTCCCTATCTACCCCGTGTACAGAGGGGATAGCATTGATAATTGATGTGAAGACTCCTTCCCTCTGTTGGTATTTAGAGTAAACTACCTCCATGAGTATAGGTCAGGTTCATCAAATTGTAGCAATTTACCCTTGTTTCCTTTATAAAAAAAATTTTTTTTCTGTGTGTGTGTTCTGATTATCAAGCCATCAAAGCTAGGTCAAATGGGTACTGTCTGCAACTTTGGGTGTTCTTGTGCATCTCCCCTCACTTCATATCAGCTGGACGTTTCACTCTCAGTTCTAGCCCTCTGTGGCTATGTCCTTGTCCATGGGATCAAGTGTCCTCAGGTCTCACCACACTTTAGACCAACCACCCTTCCCTCTTGTCTCTCTCATCTCCAAGTCAATGGGAGTCAATGGACTGTGGTTGAACTCAGCCCATTTCTTCATTACTGCCTTTTTCCTTCTTCCAATCACCAGTAGACCAATGTGGTCACCAGCAAGCTTGCATGGCTGCTCATGTGTTCCCTTTGAGTTTCCGTCTTAGAGGGGAGTTTGTCCTGAAGCAACTTGATTGCTTGCCTTGATGGCTTCCTGGCGAACAACTTGCTTATTCTTGTGGCAGCCAGTCTTGCTGACCTTTTGGTTTGGGGTTTTTCCTGATGATCTTTCTTTGAAGATGTATCTTCTGTCCCTCTAGCTGTTCCAAGCTGCTTTGCTTGTCCTTGCTAGTGGGAATGTCCCACCTCATAAGGTTCTGGGTGGGAATCAGGATTCCACCAAATGTCCTATACTTTGCAAAGGCTTTACAAGAGGCCTACTTCACTGGGCAAGTTGTAGAACCCCTTCTAGGTATTCCAATTAGTTATAGGCTGAAGACAGGCTTACAAGTTTTCTGTAATCATGTTTCCCAACATTCCTTTCTATCCCACTCAAGTGTCTATTTTACAATAGTAGGCAAGGAAAACCAATATTCATAAGACAGTCAAGCCTTTTAGTATTATTTCCCCTCTTCAAGCTATGCCTAGATCCCTGTATCATAGAGCCCTATTGTTCCAAGGTTCAGCATGCATCACTATTTACCTCTGTCTCACTAGGTCATGCAAACTGGTCTCAGTGTTTCCCTATCTATCTTGTTCTTCCGCCTCCTCCCCCTTCTTGTATTGCCTTCCCCAACACCTGAACTATACCCCCCACCCCAACCCCACTGTTGTATTTACCTTATATTCCATTAGTTCTTCCCTCCATTTAAGACAGTCTATTTTATCCAGTAATTTATCTGAACTTCCCATCACCTGGATCTCTGTTTTCCTCTGTGTTTACCTTCTTTCACGTTGTAATTGTTTTGATCATAGACTGACCTCCCAGATCCTCTGTTCTTATAATTTTATTCTGCTCTTGACTCTTCCATTTGTCAATTGAGTTCAGGGTGAAGCTGCCACATACGTCATTCTCTGGTTGTTGTCTGTTCTTGCTGGTTCTCAGTCCATAGAATTTCCTTTAGGATGTTTTGCAGCACAGGGTTGGCTTTGGCAAAATCCCTTAGCTTCTGTTTATCCTGGAATGTTTTGATTACACCATCCTATTTGATTGACAGTTTTGCTGGGCAGAGGATTCTTGGTTGGCAGTTTTTTTCTTTCAGGATTTGCCTCAGTTACTTTATCTCATTTCTGGACATATGCTGATATGGTCATCTGCTTCTGTTTTTTGGGCATATTCAGGAGTTAGTGGTGGCCTTAATACTTAGATGGGTATGTATTTTGATATTTTTTATGCTTCCTGATTGCCTCCAGGTAGATATGATCAGGAAATGAGCGTCACTTTTCACTGTTCTTTCTGAGAAATTTCAAGATGCCATTGTTTGTCATTGTGACGTAAATCAGGATTTCATTTTCAGCCTATTTCCTTTTTGTTCTGTCTGTCCTGCTCCACGATCCCCATTCAGGCCTTTTTCCTAGTGATAACCAGGTTAGGGCCGGCTGTGGCTGTTTTGCGCTGCTGTTTGGTTTTATGTGGAAACTGTCACTTTAAATTTTGAGGAAATCTGTGTGCATGCATAGTAGAACCCTCCAGGGTGGTGGTGGCGGGGTGTCCACTCACTCAGGCACCCCCTCTAGTCACCAGAATGGAGGTGTGCGGATAGCGAGAGACCAATGAACAGATACCAAGAAAAGACTGTCTATGCCTTTATCTCTGAGGGTCTGTCAGGTGTCTGTGGCTGCTCTGATCCTTCCTCCATTTAATCTTGCCCAAGATGGCGGCTCTGGGAGCAGCTGAGCATCTTGAATTAAAAAGCAATGGATTTCTTGCTTCTGCTACAAATTCCCCTAGCTGTAAGCCTTCCAACCTTCTAAATATTCCTTTATATGTGATTCAGAGTTCAGGGGCCATGCCCTGAGCCTGCTTGGTCCCGTATTCTGTGTTATTGCTGATGGAGATCATCACTGCACTTCCACCTGATCTGCCATCTTGTTTGTTCTCCTAGAGATATTATTTTTAAAAATACACAAAGCTCCTTACAGCTGCAGAGCTCTTGAATAGAGCCATTTGAAGAAGATAAGGCAGCAATTCTATAATGCATTTAAGAATGACACCTACTCCTCACTTACGGACTGTCTTGTTATCTGACATTTACAACAACAAAACAGAACCTACTGTCTAACTATATTGTGCATTAATGACATACAGCCGCCAGTAATGGGTACCAAGGTGATACTGGAAGTGATGATTAAGGTTGTGTTTCAACTTGGTTGGCCATGATGCTCAGTGGTTTTGTGGTTGTGTAGTGATGCAACTTGGCAGTGATATAATGATGCCATTCAGAGGTTATGTGGTGATGTAATTTGGCAGCTATGCAATGATGTAGTCATTCTCCATTTTGGGATCTGATGTCATTATCCATTTTCACATTATGCTGATTTTTGCATAAGAAAAGCCTCTGACAAATGTAGGAGCATTATAAGTGCACACACTATTTGAATGAGTCTCCCCACTCCTCTGCCTTTAGGCTATGGAAGTTCACACTTGGACATGCAAACATTACAGTCCAGTGATGCTTACTGCAGCTATTCTCATGTCAAAGGTCAAAAAGGGCCTGATGTCCAGCAAGGTGTGGACACATCGAGGTGCATCTCTAAGATAAAATATGTTGCTCTGTATGAATTCGTACAGTGCATTTTCAATGAGAGAAGCAGGCTGTGGGGTATAATATCATATTTGTAAAAAAAGAAACCTAACAACCCATTGTTTGTGTGTGTGTGTGTTTGTACAGATGTTTGTCTGTTGAGAAAGGTTTGTGCACAGCAGACTGGGCTGAGGTAGAGAGGTCTACAACAGCCAAAATGTTGATTCGGCCTCAGTGCATAGCAAACTCGGTTACTTTACTTAAGACGCATCTGGATCACAAAACAATATCCAACTGGTAAAACATATATATATAATTGTCTATGTTAAAAAATAGTGCTTTGGCAAAACAGGAAACAGTGTTAATGGAAATAAAAAACTCAGAAAAATCTTCAGAATGGGACCTACCTTCTATCAGCGGTCGCTCTGATTGAGTGTGGGCTTATGGGTGGCTGATCTCTGTTTCTATCTATTGTTTTGTTGTTGTTGTTAGGCACCATTGAGTCTGTTCTGACTCATAAGGACCCTATGCTCAACAGAAGGAAACACTGTCCAGTCCTCCACCATCCTCACAAACTGTTGCTGTGTTTGAGTCCATTGTTGCTGCCACTGTGTCATCTGTCATTTAGAAGGTCTTCTTTTTTGCTGACCCTCCATTTTACCATTCTTACAGTGTTATCTACAGTTTGTTGTGAACCACATAGTTGAATGACTCTGCATAGTCAATAAAGCACGAGTAAATATCTTATATATATATATATATATATGTATGTTTTATTGTGAGTTATATGTAGTTTACATGAGAGAACCTCAGTTCCATATTCATTCCATCGTATATCATTACATTGCCATGGTTCCAATCCCCTCTATGCATCGTCTTCCGACCAAAGGGCATATCCTAGAAGCCCGTGCTCTACACTCCCCCTTCCCCCCTCAGTCTTCGGCCCACAGTTCCTCTCCCTCTCTGGATCCAAAGTCCCCAGCCTCTTCATCCCTCCATGTCATCATCTCTGTCTCCATCTCAGGCATCCCCGGTTCTCTGGGTGGGGTCCCGTTCTCGGCTCTTATCCGTTGGTGGTCCCAGAGACCTCCGCTCCTAGACTGGAGAAATAATTGCTCTCTTCCTTGCTACAAAACATCTACCCTTGCATTTCCAATACGAGTAAATATCTTTTTGGTATTCTCGGCTTTTAGCCAAGATCTGATGCCAGCAATGACATCTTTCGTGGCATGCTCTCTTCTCAATATTACTTGAATTTCTGGCAGTTCCCTGTCAATATACTGCTATAATTGTTTTTCAATTATTTTCAGAAAATTTTACTTGTGTGTGATAGCAATGATTTTGTTTGATGATTTTCACATTCCATTGGGCCACCTTTCTTTGGAACAGGCACACATCTGGATCTCCTACAACTGGTTGGCCAGTTAGCTGGCTTGCACGTTTCTTGGCACAAATGAGTGTGTGCTTCCAGGATGCATTAGTTTATTGAAACATTTCTATTTGTTTCCATCAATTCCTGGGGCCTGGTTTTCACCAATACCTTCAATGCAGCTTGAACGTCTTGCTTCAGTACCATTGGTCGTCATCATACTCTGCGTCTTAAAATGGATGCACGTCGACTAATTGTTTTGGTCCAGTGACTCTGTGCATTACCTCCACCTACTTTCAAGGCTTCCTATTGTCTTAGGCTTTATCGACTCTGCAAAGCCTTTCAACTGTGTGGGTCATGACAAACTATGGATAAGATTGTGAAAAATAGGGATTACAGAACCCTTCATGGTGCTCATGAGGAACCTGTATATAGACCAAGAGGCAAGAGTTAGAACAGAATAAGGGGGTACTGAATGGTTTAAAAATCATGAAACATGTGTGCCAGGGTTGTATCCTTTCACCATACTTATTCAATCTGTATGTTGAACAAATAATCCCAGAAATTGCATTATATGAAGAACATAGCATCAGGATGGAAGAAGACTCAGCAACCATCCGTAAGATGCAGATGAAACAAAGAAGTCTTCATTGTCAGCAAGATGCTGACAATGAAGAGGTCTTAAAACACTGATGAGATAAAAGACTACAGTTTTCAGAGTGGATTACACCTCAAGATAAAGAAAACAAAAAACCTTACAAATGGACCATTAAATAACATCTTGATAAATGGAAAAAAGACTGAAGTTGTCGAAGACTTCATTTTGCTTGGATCTACCATAAATGCTCATATAAACAGCAGTCAAGAAATCAAATGATGTATTGCATTGGGCAAATCTGCTGCAAAAGACTTAATTAAATTGCTCTAGAGAAAAGATATCAGTTTGAGGACTAAGATGCACCTGAATAAAGCCATGGTATTTTCAATAACCTCATATGCATGTGAAAATTGGACAGTGAATAAGGAAGGTCATAGAATTGATGCATTTAAGTTATGGTGTTGGAGAAGAATACTGAAAGTACCATGAACTGTCAGAAGAACAAGCAAATTTGTGTTGGAAGAAGTACAGCTTGAATGTTCCTCAGAAGTCAGGATGGTGAGACTTCATCTCTCATACTTTGGACATTTTATCAGGAGAGGGCATTGTGCTTGGTAAAGTAGAGTTTCAGTAAAAACGAGGATGACCCTCAATGAGATGTTTGAGCACTGGGCTCAAACATAACAACAGTTGTGAGGATGAAGCAGGACTGGGCAGGGTTTGGTTCTGTTGTGCACAGGGTCTCTGAGTCAGATCTGACATGACAAGATCTAAAAACAACATTGTCTTGTTGTTAAGTGCCATTGAGTTGGTTCTGACTCATAGTGACCCTGGTGAGTTTGAACCACCAACCTTGTGGTCAAACCGACATTTTGGTCAAATGCTATCCTACTGAGCCACACCAGAACTTAGGCTTCCAAAAATTCATGGAAATATTCTACTGTCTTTCAGTTCCCTTTTCACAAACTGTTTGAAGCTCATACATAGAGAGATACTCATGTCCAGGACCCAGATCACAGAGCTGTGGAGGCTGGCAAGTCCCAATCTTTAGCTTTGTGCCCCTTCTGAGTCACCTCATTGCAGAGAAGGAACAGACTAACATCAGTAGGTCATTGGCTCAAGTTCAAACCACTGGAGGTCAGATAATGAGCCAGATGCAGGATCCAAATCAAACAAAATGCCCGAGAGCTTTGTCAGAATGTCCACATATATTAGATGTAGGTTACACTCCTGAGGAAAATCCCTTTCATTATTTTTTGGCTGCATATAGCAGCCCTCATCGTGGATGTGATTACGTTACATCCGATTTCTTCACCGAGGAATGAGCACATCCCAACTGCCAAGCCATTGAAAATCGTGGCCTGGTCAAGCTGACACAATCGGAACCATCACACATTCCTACATTTTCTACTGGTGCTAAATGACCAAGGATAAGGGAGATGAGGTGGGGACAAGGCAGAAATGTTTAGAGATTCAGAGGTTCTCAGCAATGGGAGACAGGAAGAGCCCAAGGGCGCGAGGTCCTTCACAAACTCACGGCCATCTCTCAATCTCTGGCATGTGTAATTGAAACCATGCACAAGAGACGCCGGTTGAGATCTCCTGTCTGGCGAGTCGGGTGGTGGCCATCTGGAGGGTCTTTGGCTCTTACCACGTGATGAGGATGAATGAGATCATTAATATTTATAAAGCACTTTAACATCCTGCAGAAGCTAATGCTCAGGATCACAGTGCTGACTCCCCTTAGCTTGGTCATCACCTGGACCCAGAGCAACTTGGTGAAGCGGCTGGCTCTCAGGATCACTGGTTTATGTCGGAGTGAGTACAAGTGTACAGATCTGAGCATGGAAACCATGCTTGGAGAAACACAGTACACCTTTTCCACTTTCTATTTTCTAAATCCAACAAGAAACCATTCTTTAACTTCTAAAGCACTTGATGTTTTTCATTAAATTCTCAGCCTTGAATACATTCTCTGCCAAGTTTAAAGAGCCCTAGCAGAGTAGGAATTGATCATTAAAATGTAAGATGTAGCGTAGATTATGATGGAAGTTAAGTGAATTCAGGTGTGTGGGATTAGGACCAGAGTGAAATTCAGTTGTGTTCAAGGCGTTACTTGAATTTCTGACCGCCCAGTCTGCATTTCAGAGTCAGGAATGTGGGAAAAGATGTGCCTATTGGGCATCACTGGTACCCTCCAGGAATGGAGTAGAATTGCCCCGTAGGGTTTCCAAGACTAAATGTTCACAGAGCGCACGGGCTCATCTCTCTCCTTTAGAACTGCTGCCAGGTTCAAGCCAGACAGCACAGTCAGCAGTCCAGCGCTTAACTCACTGTACCACCAGGGATCCTTACAAGAGTCACAAGGTGCCTTATAGCGAGAAGGACTTCCCCAGGAGTGACCACCTTGCCCTTCGCCTCTCAGAAGGAGTCAGCGAGTTGCACAGGTTGCACATTCTCTGCTGTGTCCCCGCACCTCTGAAAACATTCTAACTACAAACACGCCATTGGATCACGTTTCTCAATGTATTGCTTTCCTTGTGATTCTGGACTACAGTTGTATTTATTCCTGCCTCAGAAATTATCTGTGTGGTTGCCTCAGAATCCCAAGCACATCTATAGGTTGCCTTCGTGTTCCAAATATTAACATGGCCTCTCAGCCGTGTCATCTTTATTGCTTCAATGGCTGCTCCTGTCATTGTCGTTAAGTGCCGTCGAGTAGATTTCGACTCACAGCAGCCATGCATAGGGTTTCTGAGGAC
This sequence comes from Chrysochloris asiatica, assembly GCF_000296735.1. Classification (NCBI taxonomy): domain Eukaryota; kingdom Metazoa; phylum Chordata; class Mammalia; order Afrosoricida; family Chrysochloridae; genus Chrysochloris; species Chrysochloris asiatica. The sequence goes on along the minus strand of NW_006408801.1, from coordinate 2,404,166 downwards.
CGACTGATGGGTTTGATCCACCGACAATGTGGTTGTTTGTCCAGGGCTGATCCCACAGCACATCTGCTCCCAGCACTCCCATTTTACAGGTTTGCACACATCATTTGGAGTGTGATAAAGAGAGGACCTATGGCCTTTTGTGCTGGTACTTTGTGGCATGAAACAGAGAAGAGCCCATGACCGTGTGCAGATACACTTTGTGGCGTGACAGAGAGGACCCAATGACTACTGTACAGACACTTTTGCCATGTGTGAGAGGGAATCTCGTGCTCAGATACTTTGTGACATGAGAGAAATAGAGGACCCTCATGACCATAAATACTGATTCTCTATGACACAGAGGAAAGTGAACCCCATGATCATTTGTACAGGCACTTTGTGAGGTGAATGAGAGGACCCATGGCCACTCTTACCATGGGAATTAATTTCTGTTACTAGGAAAACAACAAGTCTGTTCCTGTCAATCTGACTCCTAGGGTCCTACAGGACAGAGCAGAATGCCCTGTTGGTGTTTCTAGTCTGTAAGTCTTTGTGGAAGCTGTCAATCACGTCTTCCTCCAGGTCAGGGACTGGAGAGTTGGAACTGCTAAGCTTGCAGTTAGCAACCCAACACTTAATCCACTGTGGCAGGTTATAATTGGTTTGTTTATTATTATCTTGATATTACAGTATGAGTGTTTTTGTTGTTAGCTGTCACAAGGCTCCTGACTCTTGCCGATGCCTACACAATGAGACACAATGCTACCCAGTCCTGTGCCATCCCATCAGCTGTTGTGGTGTGGACCCTCAGGATCCATAGGACTTTTTTCCTTCTCTATCAGAGTCTCTTGTTGGATTGTGCATGGGGTTGCCATGTATCTGGGACCAGTTCAATGACCACTATTAACAACAACAATATGGAAAGCAACGCAAATAACAACCAACGAGCATTATGTTAGATGAGAGCTAATTCAGACAAACTTTTTACACCTATCATTTACCAGGTCCAAAGTGAGGCTGGTGGATACCCTGGGGTTTGCTTTCTGGCCCCTCAGAGGCCACCAATTGCTCATGGCTCTGATTAGTTATTATGTTTAAACCCAATTGGCATCACCTAAATTCCACTCATGGTGCCCCGTGTGCGTCAGAGCAAACTGTGCTCCACAGGGTTCTTAGTGGATGATTTTTTGTAAGTAGATCCTACTCATGGTGCCCCGTGTGTGCCAGAATAGAACTGTGCCCCACAGGGTTCTCAGTGGGTGATTTTTCATAAGGAGATCCCACTCATGGTGCCCCGTGTGTGTCAGAGTAGAACTGTGCTCACAGGGTTCTCAGTGGATGATTTTTCATAAGTAGATACCACTCATGGTGCCCCCGTGTGTGTCAGAGTAGAACTGTGCCCCACAGGGTTCTCAGTGGATGAGTTTTCATAAGTAGATCCTACTCATGGTGCCCCGTGTGTGTCAGAGTAGAACTGTGCTCACAGGGTTCTCAGTGGATGCTTTTTTGGAAGTCAGTCGTTAGAATTTTCCTCTGATGTACATTTAGCTGGACTTAAACCTCCAACCTTCAGGTTAGTAATCATGTGCTCTCAGCATTTGCACCCCAGGGGCTCCAAGCTGTGCAGCTCTGTGTCCTTCTTTTTGCCCTTTTGTTTGCCTTGTAGGGCGGTGTTTGGAAGACAGGGCCTCGAACAGTTTTATTTCAAGGACTTCTTCTCTGAACATGACTCATCTTTATTTAAAGGGTCTATTCAAAGGAGGACTGAGTCACTCCCACCTTAAAGTCCTCATTGTTGCGAAGCACAGTGCTTGCCATTAGGCAAAGGGGTGGGCAGAGGAGAGGAGGAGGTTTACAGAGGACGGAACGTTCTGGAATCATGCAGGTCCCTAGTCCTTTGAGAAATGATTTAGTTTAATGGGGTTGACCTAAATCAAGTTTTTAAAAGTATATTTTCTGAGACTTTGGGGGGTTTGGGGTTTTTTGGACCCCATTGCAGCTCTGGAGTGGGACTTGGAAGGAAGCTCCCAGCCAGCACATTTGCATCATCACAGTAAAGTTGGGGGAGGGAGGGCTGTAACAAAGAGCTGCTGACTGAAGTCAGCTCCCTTTCTGACACATATTTGCTGGCAAAGGGGGGCGAGCCGCCCACTATTCTGAGACTACTGGCTCTGAAGAGGATGCAATGAAAAGGGGGTGCTGTGATCCCCTTCTGCTCTCTCCAGGGTGCCCGAGAGGGGGTGTCTGGATTTGGAGAGTCATCCTCAGGCTTTCCAGGACGGGTGGGGGCGTAGAAGAAGAGTGGTTCTCAGCTTGTCTGCAGCTCCTACTGCGTGCCCTTGAGTTGGTTCCCACTCATACTATCCCTCTATAGAGTTTCAGATCAATGGCTTATGAGTTTGAACCACCGACCTTGTGATTCGCAGTCCAATGTTTATCCTATGGAGCCACCACGATCCCTATATCATCCTGGCATGGTGCTGTAGGATTATGCACTGGACTGAAAGGTCAGCGGTTGATGCCCACCAGCCGTTCCTCAGAAACCCTAGGCAGGGTCACCATGAGGGGGACTAACTTGATGGCACTTAGCAACAACAATATATAAATCCAGCGTTGTGCTGTTGTTAAAGTGAAAAGGTGTTTCCAGTTTGAATCTTACTCGCCCTCAAAGCCTTCAGGAAACATGAATGTCATTGGACATTTCCTTTATTTCTGGCACTTTTGTCTCCTGATGTCTGATTCGTACTCACAGCTATTAAATAACATGTACCAACCGACATCTAATTTTTAACAACCTCCTCAGTTAGGAAGCATTGCTTGCTGCACTGTAGGCAGCCAATTGTGGTGTTGCTGAGTTACTCTTGCTTGGGGGGCAGGTGGATGCTCTAACTGTGGGCATCTTAGCTGCCAGGTAGCCACCCATGATCCTTTGATTTTAACCTTCGCAATGCAGAGTTTACTTCGACTTGGAACAGTTCTGACACTCCTCATAAAAGCAGACGAGCTGAAGGTCAGGTGGACAGACATATCATGACACCTCTTTCTCCGTACTTTGAGGGGCCTTCAGCAAGTTGCGGAACAATGAAATGAAAAGGTAATAGAGTTTTCCACAAGCACTTTGAAGTCCCCTTGACTTTATGGGGAAAAGAACATTGTGTGGTGTCCAGCTCAGAGCTGGGTTGCCCAAGAAGCATCAGAAATGCAGGGCTAGTCATACAGGCAAAGTCCAGGGTCAAGGATCTGAAACCAGCCCAACTCCGTACCAGCACTGCCCCAAAGGAGACCTCGCTACCTCCTAGGATTGCTCCAGAAGTCGAGGGGCTCTGGTGGTGCCATGGGCTAAGCACTGAGCTGCTTACTGAAAGGTGGGTATTCCATACCTACCAGCCACTCCGTCGGGGAAGAGATGACAACTTGGAAATGTTATGGGCCAGTTCTCCTTGGTCCTAAGGGTCCCTAGGAGTTGGAATCAACTCAGTGAGACTGAGCATTGAATTTTTAGTTTACCGTCTATTCAGGAGTTTTGTGGGAGAAAGATGTAGTGGCTTACCTTGATAAAGATGGCGGCCTTGGAAATCCTGCGAGGTAGCTCTAACCTCTGAGTCACTGCGTGCTGGGGTTGACTTGACAGCACCAACAACAGTAAGAATTTGGACACTCTGGGTGGGCAGTGACCACTGTGCACCTTGGGTCTGGTCCCCATCTTAATCTTCTTGTCTCTCCTCTCAGATGGACACAGATAAGGACCACCATCAACAGCAGGGCCTAGCAGGGGTCTTGTACATTACCCAAATGAAAGCCCTTTAGGAAAACAGCTCTCAGTTCTATTTTAACAGGTTAAAAAATGTCCTGGGGAGCTTGACTCCCATGAGTCTTTTGACCCCAGCACGCTGGCTCTGGGGAACCTTCTATTATGTGATGTCAGATGCACCTCCCCCCAAGAAGGTGTTAGTTTCTGAGGCCCAGACATGTTGGGATCAAGACAAGGGCTTGGTGCGGTTCAGATGAGGGTCGTCTGGACCTCTTCAGACTCCTGCTCAAGTCTAAGAAGCGGTTTCATCTCCATAGCAGACTCCCATTTGGGGTACCGAGGATGGAAACAGTAAAACATCTGCACAGGACAGAAGGTAAAATGCCAAAGTTCACCGTCTTCTGAGACTTGGCAAGCCACGAGCATTTCACAATCTATGTTTAAACAATAACAAGGAAAGAAAGAGTCTGTGGGTTTGGTGAAGAGTGAGCATGCTCAGCTTCTTCCTGTAAGGTTGGTGGTTTGAGTCCACTGAGATGTGCCTTGGAAGAAAGGCCTGGTGATCTGCTTCTGAGGAATCAGCTCTTAGAAACCCTGTGGAGCACAGATCTACTCTGATCACACACGGGGCACCATGATCTACTTATGAAACATCATCCACTGAGAACCCTGTGAGGCACAGATCTACTCTGACACACACAGGGCACCATGAGTGGGATCTACTTATGAAAAACCATCCACTGAGAACCCTGTGGAGCACAGTTCTACTCTGACACACACGGGGCACCATGAGTGGGATCTACTTATGAAAAACCATCCACTGAGAACCCTGTGGGGCACAGATCTACTCTGACACACACAGAGCACCATAAGTGGAATCTACTTATGAAAAATCATCCACTGCAAACCCTGTGGAGCACAATTCTACTCTGACACATAAGGGGGCACCATGAGTGGGATCTACTTATGAAAAATCATCCACTGAGAACCCTGTGGGGCACAGTTCTACTCTGGCACATGGGGTGGCTGTGAGTTGGAGTTGAATTAACAGAACTGGTTGGCTGGTTACAAAAGCGAAGCCAACCTAGTGAGAAGGCAGCTTGTAGTGGGAGGTGTAAGGTCCCAGATGACAACACAGTTGTGCTAGAAGAAGCCCTGGTGGAGCAGTGGGTTAAGTGCTGTTAACCGAGGTGTGGGCAGTTCAAACCCACCAGCCACTCTATTTGAGAGAGATGAGGCTGTCTGTTCTCCTAAAGATATCCTAGGGAGCAGTTCTACTTTATAAGGTTGCTCTGAGTTCGAACCAGCTGGGCAGCAGGGAGTTGGGTTTGGCAGTTTGATATGATGTGGGGTCCTTGTTGTCCAGGTAAGTGTGAGATCGAGCTGGAGATGAGAAGAAGACAGAAAGTGCTGAGTTAAACAGAATCTGAGGGAAGAAATTGTGTAAACACCACAGCTGACATTATGAAACAAGACAGGAGAAGCCAGGAGCGAGTGACAGGCCTCGAAGGGGCTGGGTTCCAAACCACCAGCACCTGTGGTTTGGGGCAAGTCCTTACTCAGAGCCTTGGGTACTTCTGTTAAATGGGGCTATTTATAGGTGCTTGGCCAACATCCTGGCCTCAGTAAGTAAGATGATGAAATGACAAGGTTTGTGAAGATGTATTTACAACACAACAAACTGAGCCACAGAACATTAGAAACAGATTTGCCTTAAAATACTGAAAACAAAGGGCAATGTTTTCTAGGATTCCCTTTCCCTGAGCGAGTAAACAGATGCATCTCTCCTCGACATACATGTGGAACGTCGGCAGACGCGGTGATTCCTGCAGACGACAGTCTTGTCACCTGTCCAGGCGTTAAGCTGTGAATTTAAACAGTAGACACCGTGGGAATGTGCTGGCTTTTCTGCGAAGTCTCCCTCAAGCACTTGTACACATGGTTTAATTTTAGCCATCAGTGGATGACAGTGCCTCTTTCAACTTGGATATTTTTCAAATTTTTAAGTAGCGTATGTTTTTTTAAAGTTACTAAAAAGATTTTACATTTCAGTTGAGAGCTTAGCTGTGCCAACCTGCAACTCCAAGCTGAATGGAGACTCAGGGAGATGCTTTTGAACCTTCCCCAGAGATGGCTGTGGGAACAACCCTGTGAAGCCCCCATTGCAGACCCAGCAACACTCCATGCTGTGATGAAAGGCCAAGGAAGATGAAGAGATTTTGGCAAAACTAGTGGGAAGTGTTCCTTTGGACATACAGCTTTTCTGAAGAGGGTCATTCCCCTGCCCGGCTGCACCCTCCCCTTGTGTAAAAATGGCGGGCATGTGGGGCATCTGACCTCCTCTACCTTCTCAAGGGGGAGGAGAATCAAGATGAACAGCTCAAGGTTGAGTGCTGTGATGCGGAGATCAGACATACTTGCAGCCTCCAAACCTTTGACCACTTCCTACACCAGCCACTTGGACCCCCAACATCATTTTACTTCTTAGCTGGACTCCATAATTGGTTGCAATGGTCACACAGAACTTATAGACCACACTCATAGGGATGGGTTTATTAGGGAAGTATGAGGATATCATTCAGGATCAGAAACAACTCAGAATACAGTTCACAGCCAACATTCATCTGTCAATCTGTCATACTGTGGTGATGCTGGAAGATATGGCACCAGTATTTCTCCATAGTGGAGAGATTTTAGTGGAGCTTCCAGACTGGGACAGATAGGAAAAGGGAAAATCAGACCACATCTGAATGCCTAGCCACTGAAAACCTTATTAACAGTCACAGAACATAGCACTCGAAATACGACTAGGGAAGAGCTACCTCCTCAAAGCCGAGTTGACCTTAATGACATGAATGGAATCCGTCTTTCAGGACCTTCATTTACTAATACATAGCACAACTCAAAATGAGAAGAAACAACTTCAAACTTCCATTCATGTAAACACATTCTTTTAAAGACATACTCAGAAACTGGGAGTATGACTATAGGGACATTGTTTTATTGTTGTTAGGTGCTGTTGACTCATAGGGACCCATAGTGACCCATAGTGACCCTTTGCACAGCAGAACAACACACTGCCAGGTCCTGTGCTATCCGCTCAGTTACTGCTGCCACTGTGCCCATCCATCAGGCTCGGGGGGTGGGG
>NW_006408801.1:2391471-2396399 GCF_000296735.1 Chrysochloris asiatica | reverse complement strand
TTAGTGAGCTGAAATGAACATATGTTGGCAATTTTGAATCTGACATTTGTCTGGTTTATGGTGCCAGGAATGACACATAAACAGCATCACATTTATTGTCAAAAATATCATCTCAAGACTGTCTTGAAGTACAGTGCTGTTTGTGATAGTATAACATCCATATTCCTGCAAGGAAGACCAGTTAATACCACTATTAGTCAAATTTACACACCAACCATTAAAGTCAGTGATGATGAATTTGAAGAATTATACCATCTTCTTCAATCTGAATTGATCAAACATGCAATCAAGATGCACTGACAATTGCTGGTGATTGGAAAAAGAAAAGTTGTGTTGGTTATGTGCCGTGGAGTTGGTTCTGACCCATAGCGACCCTGAGCAGGGTTTCCAAGGCTATAAATCTTTATGGGAGCAGAAAGCCTCATCTTTCTCCCACGGAACAGCTGGTAGTTTAGAACTGTTGACCTTAAGGTTAGCAACTCAAGGCAGTTCAAGCTTACCAGATGCTCCTCGGAAACCCTATACAGGGTCGCTATGGGTCGGAGTCGACTTGACGGCACTTAACAACAACAATATATGTAGAGTCCTGGCGCTGTGGGTTAATGTGCCAGGCCACAAAGCCATTTGAACTACAAGGTCAGTGGTTCAAGCTTACCAGCTGCTCCTCGGAAACTCTATTACAGGGTTGCTATGGGTCCGAACTGACTCAATGGCACCTAACAACAACAGCAACAATACATGTGGACATGAGCTCGTGGAATACACAGGATTTGAACTGACCACATGACGCTGGAGAAGCTCCATTTCCTCAGCTCAAAGAAAACCAAGGCCCACCTGTGGAAGAGACCAGCAACTACTCATATGCAAGTTCAGGCCAAAGCTGAAGAAAAGGAAAACAAGTTCATGAGAGCCAAAATATGACCTTGAATATGTCCCACTGGAATTTAGAGACCATCTGAAGAAGAGATTTGATGCATTAGACACTAATGACTGAAAAGACCAGAAGAGTTGTGGGATGACATCAAGAACATACATGAAGAAAACAAAAGGTCATTAAAAAGACAGAAAAGAAAGACCAAAATGGATATCAGAAGAAACTTGCTCTTGATCCTAAAAAAGCTAGAGCAACGGAAAGAAACAAAAAAGTGAAAGATCTGAACAGAAGGTTTCAAAGGGCAGCTTGAGAAGACAAAGTAGTAAAGTAAAATGTTCAAATACCTGCTGTGAGAAAGCCAAACTGAAAGAAAAGAAGAAACATTCAAGGCATGGGTTGCAAAATTGAAGAACCGTGTGGACTCTGGTAGTGTAATGGTTATGAATTGGGCTGTTAACCTCAAGGTTAGCAGTTCGAAACTACCAGCCATTCCACAGGAGAAAGATGAGGCTTTCTGCTCCCGTATAGATTTACAGCCTGAGACACCCTGTGCAGGGTCACTATGAGTCGGAACCGACACCACGGCATATAACAACAACAACAACATGGACTCCTGGTGTGGTGCTGTCGGGTCAGCACTGGACTGCACACCACAAGGTCGACAGTTCAGACTCACCAGCACCCTGTTCTCGTCTGTTTCTGTGGGTGGTAGTCAGGACTCCCCTGTCTACTGGCTCCTCTCCTCTTATCTTCCAGTAGGAGGAATATGTGACTTGTGTCACACCCCCCAGTAAGCTGGGACTCCAGACCTAGCCACTCTAATCCTGAATCACTGGGGGATAGGCACAGGCATCGGATTTATGACACAGCCCACAACCCTGGGCATCATGGCCAGCCAAGCAGACACATGACCCTTACCATCATAGGCTCCAGGTACCCTATTCACACAGTGCCTCCAACCACTGTGTGGGCATCACAAGACTGTAGCCAGAAGGACCATGTTAATGAATCCACTGACCACGCCTTCTCTTACCCCACTGTCCTCAATCCAGTCTGATGCACCGTGACCCTGCAGGACAGAGGAGACCTGCTCCTTAGGGTTTCTGAGACTCAAGCTTACTGGACCAGACAGCCTTATCCTTCTCCAGTAGAGTAGCTGGTGGCTTTCAACCACTGACCTTGTGGTTAGCAGGCCAATGATTAACCCTCTGTGCCAACAGGGATCCTTAGCACTACACTATTGGAAACCTCCACATGAACAAAATTTACATGATGTTCAAAGGCTATTGAAGTCTAAACTCCAAACAAAGCACTGAGCACACAGATAACAATGCCATGTGGCTTGTTAGGGACCTTGGCTGCTAACCACGTTGCAGGTTCGTGTTCAACCAGAGGACCCTCAGAAGAAAGACTTGATCATCTACTCCCAGACTCATGGAGTTCTCCTTCGACACACATGGGCCACCATGAGTCAGTCAGCGCCACAGAAATCACTTTTTTTTTTCATCATTCAACAGTATTTGCTTCTATTCCCTCGGTTTTTTGGATGTACACAAAAACACTCAGGAATATATAATAATTCAAACAACCAAAGGGCACATTCTGCAAGCCTGCCTCCTGGCTGCCAACACACAGCCTTTCTCTTTCCATGAGTCTAGAGTCTTTAGCTGCTCCCTCTCTCCATGTCCTCATCTCTGCCTCCATTTCTGGGGTCACTTCTTCTCTGGATAGGATCCCACATTCCATTCATGTTCTTCTCCCTCGATGGCTCTAGGGTCCTCTGTTCCTGAAATATAAGATTAACTACTTCGTCACTTTCTGTTACAAAACTTCTACCTTTACCGTTGTGACAGTTGCAATTAGTCATGATAACAATTACTCACTATCACAAAAATCGCTTTTTTGGTTTTGTTTTTAACTAGATTTCATTAAAGGTTAGAAAAAGCATCTGAAAAAACATGAAATGAAGCATGTTATGTCTGGAGAGGACTAAGGTACACATGACCTAAGATTTTCATCCACCCCATATGCATGTGAAAGTTGAACAACAAATAAGGAAACGATTGAAAAATCGAAGCATTTCCGTTGTGGTGTTGGAGAAGACTGTTGACTATACCATGGACTGCCAGAAGAACAAGCTGGCCTGTGTTGGAAGAAGTACAGCCAGATGCTCCTTAGAAGCCAAGATGGTGAGACTTCGTCTCTCCTACTTTGGACATGTTATCAGGAGGGACCAGTCCCTGGAGAAGCATGTCATGCTTGGTAAACTGGAGGGTTGGTGAAAAAGAGGAAGCCCTTCACCCAGATGGATGGACACTGTGGCAGCAACAATGGGCTCAAACGTTACTAACAACAATTGTGAGGATGGCACAGGACAGGGCAGTGTTTCGTTGGGTTGTGCACAGGGTCCCTGTGAGTCAGAACTGACTGGATGGTGCCTGAGGGTTTTCCTCTGGAGCTCCTTGATTTCCCTGCTAACACCTGGTCTCTGATGGTCAGGAGCAACCTGCGGTCCAGCCACACCAGAATGTCAGCCAGGCCTGGAGTGCAGCACACCTGTGGCCCACTTTCTCCACTGTTTCCTGCAGGGTGGACACTCCAGGGTTGTTCTCTTCACCTGCTGCTCAGAATGGAGGGACCATTCTGGGGGCATGCAGGTAAGTGCTCCCCTCCCACCAACATCCCTGCTGTGAACAGCTCACTCCTCCAGCCTCCAGCCCCTCTCCACCTGCTTTTTGTCCTCTGTATCCTTGCTGAGTGTCCTAGGGCTTCCTGACCTCCTGACACTTTGGTGTTCTGAAGGGCTTCTGCGGATAGGCCCTGTGGAACTCTCTCCCTCTGCAGGGTGATGGGGGAGAGAGAGGTGGGTGAACCTGGCCCTCTCGCCAGGTTAACTAGAGGACTTTTGCCTCTGTGAGTGTATTTTCTTCATTCCTCTGACTCTACACAGTGTGACCGATCCCCCTAGACCTCAGGCCTCCCAGATCCAGATACACAATCCCCTCTGATGTCCCTGCTAACCCTCAGGTTACAGGTAGCTCTGTCCTGTTTTGTTCCCTAATGTTCAGAATGAGGACATTCTCTGCAGTATACAGTCTAACAAGCCCCTCGGTGGTCTGTCTTCAGACAGACCGTGTTTCCGGGATGTAATGGAGTTAAGCACTCTTTTGTTCCTGATGGAGCAGAAAGCTCCAGAGAGCTGACCAATAAGGGCTCCGTCCCCCCTTTAACTACCAAAGCCCAAAAATCAAACCTACTGCCATCAGCTGATTCCGACTCAGAACAACTCTCCAGTTTCTGAGACTGTAAGCTTCATCTCTCTCTGAGGATCTGTTGGTGGGTTTGAACCACTGATCTTGAGGTTAGCAGCCCAACACCTTACACACAGCACCACATGGATGTAAATAGACTCGTTCTAGATGGTACCTTCATCTTCATCTTAATACAAGCTATCTGCAGAAGGCCTTCTCGGGTGGCTCCTGGTGTTTGTCCACACCCAGGAAAACTTAGCAGCCAGGATAAGAACATTCGAGAACATGCAGAATTTTCTGTCCCACTGGAAAGAGTTGAGGTTCTTATTCATTTGAAATTTTTATGATGAGAGAATTAATTCAGGTCTGGTCTTTTCCAAAAGCTACCAGAGGCAGGGAATGAAAGTGAAAAGAAAGAAGACTTATCTATAATAAACGTTATTTGGGGGCACCTTTCTTCTTTTCTCCTTTCAGGGAATGGGGAGAGAAGCCCTAAGTCACTGCATCAGCTATCAGCCTACCCAGACAGCCAGGGACAAACAGCCCCTCCTTCTGGGCTATGGTCTTTACTCTCTTGTTTGTGTCTGACTCTGAGGACCCTGTGCTGTGATTTTTGTTAAAGCATTTAAGGAACCCTGGTGGCTCTATAGGTTAAAGGTTCAGCTGCTAACACAAAAGTCAGTGGTTCTAATTCATCAGCTGCTCCTCAGGAAGAAGATGGGACAGTTCTGCTCTGTCCTGCAGGGGCGCTGTGAGGAGGAAGATGGGACAGTTCTGCTCTGTCCTGCAGGGGCGCTGTGAGG
>NW_006408801.1:2386718-2391371 GCF_000296735.1 Chrysochloris asiatica | reverse complement strand
CCTGCAGGGGCGCTGTGAGGAGGAAGATGGGACAGTTCTGCTCTGTCCTGCAGGGGCGCTGTGAGGAGGAAGATGGGACAGTTCTGCTCTGTCCTTTAGGGGCGCTGTGAGGAGGAAGATGGGACAGCTCTGCTTTGTCCTGTAGGGGCGCTGTGAGGCAGATTTAGATTTTCAGTTTCTCGATTAAGGCAGGGAGTCTTACAATGTTGGAAGAAAGGTGCTGAGAGAGGGAGAGCCTTCACCCTTCTGGGGTCAAAGGTGGAGCACTTTTACTATTACTGGACTCCTGGCATGGTGCTGTTGGATCAGCACTGGACTGCGAGCTACAGGGTCGGTAGTTCAAACCCACCAGCAGCTCCTTGGAAACCTTATGCAGGGTCGCTATGAGTCGGAACAGACTCAAGGGCACTTAACAACAACAACAATGTTAAATTTACAATTAAATGTATCGATGAAACGTGAGAGCCATTGACCACAAGTTCAGTGGTTCGAGTCCACTAGCCATTCTGCAGAAGAAAGATGAGGTTTTCTGTCCTCTCAAAGCTTTAAAAAGCCTTGGAAACCCTCTAAGGGTCACTGTGAGTACAATCATTTCAACGGCACTTAGACACAACAAGGAGCTCCAATGGAGCAAGAGTTAAGTACATGGCTACTAACCAAATGTTGGTGTTCCCAGGGAGAAAGATGAGCAGACTGCTTCCACAGAGACAGACAGCTCCTCTCTGTCCTAGGGGGCAGCTCTGAGCTGGAAATCCACCACCCCACAACAATGTCTACCTTGTCTTTAATATGCACTTGATGTCCTCGTTTCATTCTGTGAGAGATTAGGTCTTAACATTGCTAGGACATTGATTCCATTGTTTACAAAGCGAGAGCCCAAATGTGAAATGAAAATAAGATGACTAAAGAACCAATGACCCCACGGCTGCTCAGTGGCAACCCTGTGTGTGCAGAGTAGATCTGCTCCATTCCGTTCCAGGGCTGATCTTTCTGGAAGCAAAGAAACCCAAGCCTTTCTTTCTCAGCACCACCCCAGGCTGCCGGTGAGAAACTGGGCGATCCTCACCCATTATTGGAGTACTTGCCTTAGTCTCTCGTCCTCCTAGTGTGGCGCTGCAGGATAATGTGCTGGACCATAAGGTCAGTTTGAGTCACAGCGTTGGCGGTTCAAACTCACAGAGTTGCTATGAGTCGGAAGTGACTCAACGGCACTTAACAACTCTTCCTCCTAATTGGGGTGGGAAGCAGTCAAGTCCATGATTAAGCAGACTTCTGCTTCTGAACATAGTTTGATTGCTTCACGATTCAGGTAGTGCAATCTGAGGTGAATGTGTTTACAAAGGATGCTTCAAAGAGCATGCCCAAAAGTTGCTCGACCACAGTGAGACTCTCCTGCTATAAATGTTTGGATTGTTGTTGTTAAGTGCCGTGGAGTCGATTCCGACCCATAGCAACCCTGTGTAGGGTTTCCAAGGAGCAGCTGGTGAGCTTGAACCACCAACCTTGCAATCCAAATGACTTTGCAGTCTGATGCATTAGCCCACAGCTTCACACCAGGACTCCAAATGTGTGGGTGTTGTTGTTGTTATGTGCCATGGAGTCGGTTCCGATTCATAGCGACCCTGTACAGGGTTTCTGAGGCTGTAAATCTTTACAGGAGCAGAAAGTCTTATCTTTCTCCCACTGCACAGCAGGTAGTTTCGAACTGCTGACCTTGAAGTTCGCAGCCCGATTAGTAACCACTACGCTACCAGAGCTCCTTAAATGTGTGGGTAGCAGTACACATTCACTGCTTTGGTAAATATCTCACTTTTACACCCAATGCATAATCAGTTGCTTCTGACAAACTGGTTATAAGCCTAAGAGGGAACACAGATCCCTTCACAACCCCAAGTATTTTTTTTTTTAATGTTTTATTGTGAATTATATGATAGTTTACATGGGAGAACTTCAGTTTTACATTCATTCCATCGTATATCATCTCACTGCCATGATTCCAATCCCCTCCATGCATCATCAACCACCCAAAGGGTATATCCCAGAAACCCGGCCCCCCAAGTACTTTTAAAGGATTAATTAATTGCATTTAGAAGAAGAACTACATCATCAAGTATTCACTGCCATTGGCAGAGCTGTAAGTATTGCTGTTGTAACTTGGGATTTCGTGGTTCATTACTTAAATTAAAGCAGTGCCTTTTAAATAGCCAACTTTGTTTTCTCTGCAAACACAGGTCATTATGACCTATTGATAAGAGATTGTGAGGCCTTGTTGTTGTTGTTGATAAGTGCCACCTAGTCAGTTCCAACACGTAGCAACCCTGTATAGGGTTTCCAAGAAGCAGCTGGTGGGTTTGAACCACTGACCTTGCAGTGAGCAGACCAGTGCTTATCGTATAACTCTTACACTTAATCCTAATTTGACTCAAGATACTCAGATGTTATCACTGTTATAAAGTGCTATGGAGTTGGTTCTGACTCATTATGACCCTGTATAGATAGGGTTTCTGGGAAGTGAGTGGTAGGTCTGAACCACTGGCCCCACAGTGAGCAGTCTTGTGCTTCTCCTGCAGCCCCACACCAGGGCCCCAGATACTCAGAAGGGTCCCAATCCATTGATGTTGAGACTTCCCCACATCAGCATGGGGCCGATGCTTCAGTTTCATTGTGCTGGATGCAGCTCGGACACCAGGTAAGATGGCTGGTGGTGCGGTTGAGTCAATTCCAGTTCATAGTGACTCCGTGTGACCGGGGAGAACTGCCCATAGAGAGTCCTAGGCTGCTACCTTACTGGAAGCAAATCCCCAGATCTTTCTCTTGCAAAGCTGCGGGATAGACTGGAACTGCCTACCTTCCAGACAATAGCCAATCACTTATCTGCTGCACTGCCAGGGCTTTGAGCAAGGTGGCCTCAGGTCTAGTCCTAACCTTCCAGTGCTTGTATCACTCCAGACACACTCTTAGCTCTCAGCTTACTGTCTGTACAATGGGCACAGACGGTCCTACCTCAGAGGGTTAACTAAGTCCATCCACATAGGATCACTTAGAAAAGTACCAGGTTCTTATCACTTAAGGAGAAGCATGGAGGTGTCAGACATTCACGGGATCGAGTGTTGCATGTTGGATGTGGAAGGACTTTGGCTCAAGTACTCTGGACACGTTATCCAGAGAGGCCAGTGCCTGGAGAAGGTCATCATGCTTGGTAGAGTACTGGGTCAGAGAAAAAGAGGAAGACCCATAACAAGATGGATTAATACAATGGTAACAACAACAGGACCAAACGTAGCAATGATTGTGAGGATGGCTTCGGACCAGGCAAGGTTTTCTTCTGTTGTGCGGAGTGTTGCTACGAGTCAGAACTGACTAGAAGGCACCTAACAATAGTCACTACCCTCGTGTGGCCATTTAAATCTAAGTTAAAGTAAATTACATAAAAATGAAGAGCCAGTCCCTTCTTTCTGCTTGTCCATTCCATGTGTTCAGTTGCTGCCTGCCCATGGCTCCCAGGTTAGACACACACCTGCCTGGCTCTGCTGAGCTACCATCTTGCCTGCTGTAGGCAAGGGTTTCCTGCCTCAAGCTGCACAATAGAATCACAGCAGAAGGCTGTGCCTCTGACCAATGTAACCTCAGTGTCCGGGAGAAGGAGCTGGTTTTGTCAGAGGCTGGACTCCCCCACCTCCTCCCTGAGTTGTGAATTCCAGAAGTCTGGGGTGGGGTCTGTGACTGCATTTCTCCCGGGTATAATTTAAATTAAATTACATGCAAATGAAGAGTCAATTCCTTAGTTGCAGGAAGCCCACTTTGTAAACCATGGGGTCACATGCTCAGCTGTTAGCTGAAAGGTTGGGGCTGCCAGTTCACCCAGCGGTTCCTCAGAAGAAAGGTGTGGTGATCTACTTCTGAAAAGTCAGATGTTGGAAACCCTCTGGAGGAAGGGATCACATTAGAAGGTCCTGGGTAGAGTGGGAGATGACTGTGAAACAAAACTCAAAATCATAATAAAAGCCAACCACTAAGACTTACTGGTCAGATAGAGACTGGTGGAACCATGAGACTATGGTCCTTACTCATACTTCAGGCTTAGAACTGAACTCACCCTGTGCCTCAGCTTTCAGCTTTGATGATGCTGTAGAATAAACACTGAGGTTCTAACTGTGACATTGGCAGTTCAAACCCACCAGCCATTCCTTGGGAGAAAGATGAGGCTTTCTGCTCCCATAAAGATTTACAACCATGGAAACCATATACAGGGTTGCGATGAGTCAGAATTGACTTGATGTTGAGTTTGGAGTTTAGATTGGGGGAACAATAGCACTAGTGAAAAAGGCACAACTTAGAATAGTCAATAGTTTAAGGGGCAGCATTTATCCAAGGACAAAGTTCAGAAGGGGTAGGAAAGAAGGAGGAATGGAAAGAGGAAACACAGGGAGGAAGTGGGAGACGTCATGCTACATTGTGTGGGGTGATTTTAATTAATAACATGAAACAAAATGTGAATGAACTGATGAATGGAAAACTACACGCTTTCACCCAATTCACAATAAAAAGTCAAACGAAAACCCTCTGGATGGATGGATGGATGGATCAGTGGGTGGATGCATGGATGAATGGATGGATGGATGCATCAGTGGATGGATGGATGGATGGATGGAT
>NW_006408801.1:2380584-2386618 GCF_000296735.1 Chrysochloris asiatica | reverse complement strand
TGGATGGATGGATGGATGGATGGATGGATGGATGGATAGATGGATGGATCAGTGGATGGATGGATGGATGGAAGGAAGTTTCAGTTCTACTCTGACACTCATGGGGGCACCATGAATCCTCGCCAACTTGTGGTTCAGGGTTCATTCCTTGTTTGGACAATATTTTCCATTGTAAAAAAATGAAGTTACTATAACTTGCTCTCACCCTCTGTGCTAACCTATGTGCAGTGTTTAGCACACTAGACTCTGGATGAGACAGAGGGACACAGTGGCAGCAGCAGTGGGCTCAAACACAGAAATGATTGGGAGGAAGATGCCGGACCAGGCACTGATCTCTTCTGTTATATGCAGGGTGGCTCTGAGTTGGAACTGATTTGATGGCACCTGTGTGGCATTGTAGGATAAGCACTAGATTGCGAACTACAAGGTTGGCAGTTCAAACACACCAGCTGCTATTCAGAAACCCTATGTAGAGTCACTGTGAATTGGATCCAACTCTTAACAACAACAACAACAGTTTTGAGGCAAAAGAAAGAAAGAAAGAAAAAACTTCACTGTCACCAACCAGAGGAAAAGCCACACCAAATTGTTAGGAATCATGTGTCAACAGAAAGTTGTAATGCTTTCTTCAAACTCTGGAACCACCATCTCACAGTGGGCTGGCTCACCTGTCTTGTTCCAGTGAATTTAGTAATACTTGTCATAAAAGTGGAACTGTACAATCTTCGAAGTTAATAACAAACTTGCATATCCCTCAGTTATTCCTGGAGGCTCTTGCCTGGACTTAATTCATTTCATGGGATGATATTTATTTACTTCATAGAATAATATTGAATTATATATATGAAATCTCACATCTCCCAGGGTTTTCACACATTCATGGCCAAGCAGAAAGAGGATCTGTGGACACTTTGGAGGAATTAAGTGTTTCTGAAGCATATTTTAGTTCATTTTCTGTGTCAACAGCTCTCCTCAAATGTCTGTAAGTTTAATGCATTCATTTGGTGAGGAAACCTCATCCCAGAAGTGAAGGCTTACTTTGTTGTTGATGTTGTTCTTATAAGTGCCATCAAGTTGGTTCTGACTCATTGTGACCCCGTATAAGGTTTCTGAGGAGCAACTGGTGAGCTTGAACAACTGACTTTGTGATTCCACAAAGTCCACTGACGTTGCAGTCCACACCAGGACTCTGAGCTTGCTTTAGATGACCACAAAACCACAGACCACTAAGGCCAGACCTCCGGCCACCCTCTCCCGTCCCCTGACTTGAGCTCATTCAGCCACCTCCGAGAGCACCTGCACACAGCAGTCGGCAGACTTGTGTCCTGTGGGTTTCCAAACTTTAAATGTGAATTCCTCTTCCTAAGGTTACTTGTACTTTGTTCTTCTGGAAAAAAAGAAAATGCTCAAAGCACCCCAAAATGAGGCTTTCACTCGATACTAATTGTCTTTCTCGCTATAAAGGTGATTGTTTGAACAAAGAGAAACAAGAGCTATTAGTAGCTGTTTACATTCTAGGAGTGAGGCCCCAGCTGGGCGAAGAGAGCTGTCTGTAATGAGCTGGAGACACTGTACCCTTTCCACCCGCCAAGACACTGGATTTACTGTCTGTTGAATGTCACTAACACTGGGGCTGCTCTGGGTTTGCTGTTAAAATTTGCATTAAAAAAATAACTGGGGTCATATAAAAAGGACCCCTAGAAGCCAGGGGTCAGGCATGCAGCAGTGCAGTTATCTGAGTCCCTCCCTGTTCAGTACTCAGGGCCATGTCTGCGTGTGGTGGTCTCAGGGTCGATTTACCTGAGGACTTCTGGTCATCCCAGAATGTGCCAGCCTCTTCCACAAAATAGACTTTCAGTAAATAAGTAGCTAGCTATAGGATGGATGGATGGGTAGATGAATGGATGAATGCATGGATAGATGCATGGATGGATGGAAGGAAGGAAAGACGGATAGGTGTGTTGGTGAGTGGATAGACAGATGGAAGAGTGGATGGACACATGGATGGATGTAAAGAAGAATGAAAGGATGGGTGGGTGGATGGATGGATGAATGGATGGGTGGATGGATGGATGGATGGATGGATGGATGGGTGGATGGATGGAAGGATGGATGGTGGATGGAATGATGGATGGTGGATGGATGGATGGATAAGTAGATGGATGGGTGGGTTAGTGGGTAAATGGATAGATGGGTGGAAGGTTGGATGGATTAGTAGATGGATGGGTGGGTTGCAAGAATAGATACATAGATGGGTGGGTGGGTGAAAGTCACTTGGATTGAATGTGATTCATTTTCAGTGAACACACTCCACTGGCATTTTTGCCACTGGGAGCCTTGCCTGCAGTTTTCTTCTGAAACCTAGAAAGTTCCCGTGCTCGGGAGCTCCCTGAGGGTCCTCCAGTCTGAGGAAGTCTGTGGAAGCCCAGGAACTGAGCAGTGCCCTCAGAATATTGCTATCGAGGAAGAAAAGCTGTCTGTAGAGCAGAAAACGATTCAATCCGGCAGCAGGTTTCTCCATCAACCACTAAATTGACAGTCAATTGCATCATGCACCTGCTTCAAACCCAGAGGACATGTTCCTCAAGCCAACTTTGCTTTTTAATCTTTGGGGAGCAAACTCAGAAATGGAAGAAAGGAAGAGTTAGCAGCGCACACTGCGTGTCAGACTGATCTTACCTTCACAGATGATCTGAGTGCTGCACAGAGGTGGGACCTGTGAGCCCAGGTTCCTCCCCTGCTCCCCAACTTAGTTGGGGGAGGGGGAGTTGCAGAGGGAGCTGCAGACTTATTCTGATCACAGGGGGATTGCTGTTTATCCTCTGAACGCCCCAGTGGAAACACACAAATTTCAAACAGGAAAAAAATAACAGTGAACGCTCTCAGTAAAGAAGCGCTGGCTTTCCAAGGACTGCCTGCTCACACATGGAGATAGATAGTCACTCTGCCAGGAGTGATGAAGAGTCCCAGGGTTGGGTCTCAGAGGAAAAGCCCTCCTGCAATATCAGCTACAGTGCTGGCTGCCTCACTTCTGACTTCATTTCTCTTGTTGTTTAACGAGCGTCTTTCCTTTGTCGTTGCTGGAGAGCCAGGTGCACGGCAGTGTAGGCAGTGTATCTGGTCATCTGTTGTTTAATTATTGAGCATCCACAAGGTGATGATCCCAGGGGTGCACGCAAGGTGCAGAGAGAGGGTGCTGGGGACCCAGAGACCTAACTCACACTTTCTTCAGTGCTCAGAAACCCTCTGAGAGCCCAGCTTTGAGACCAGGAAAGGGAAGTTCCCAGTGTTTTCAGTTTGCACAAGGTGGGCTGGCCGAAGTATGGGCAACAGGGCGCAGAGGTGCCACATTTTCCAAAGCAGCATTCTGGCACCTGGACCCAACGGAAGCTGTCTGGGACTCCTTGCACCTTCTGGATTGGAGCTTGGACCATGTCTTCAGCACTGGGGAGACCGGCACACTCTCTGAAGCCTTTGTGGGCACAGTCCAGTGCTTTCTCCGTTGGAGGAGGGTGACGATGTGTCCGGCCATCGCTGCCCTATCTTCCTACAGAGACATCCAGCAATCTCACTGGTTCATGTGCTGCCATCTCAGCGTCAGACCTAGGCAGTCTGCATGGTCTCTGCTGTTCATGGCCTTCCAGAAACTTCAGCAGCAAAAAGCAACCCTGTGGTGGTCCTGAGATCCACCAGTCGGGGTGCAGCCCGCAGCGGTGAGGGAACCAGAGCCAGGGCGGCAGTGGGCTTCCAAGTTGGGGTGGGGGGCAGAGAACATGCTAGAAAAGCAGCATGAAGGCAAAGGTCCCCCAGCCCCAGTCCCTGGGGCATAGTGGGATCTGGGAGGGGTGGCTTCCATGGAAAATACTGACTCCCTCAACGGCATGGATTCAGGGGTGACCCCACAGGTCCCCAAAAGTCTGCTCTGTCCTGCTCCCTGGCCTTGGATAATTTCCCCTGCACCACACCCACACCACACATCCCATTCCTCTCAGGAGGAGGCTGGGGAGCCCCAGGCAGAGCAGGACCCATGGGAGTATGCAGCAGTGACAGAAAGCGGGGGGCTGTTGCTTTTAGAAGCACCTTCTTCCTTTCTTGCTCTGGCCACACTCCATCACAGTCAAAGGCAGAGGGCTCTGTCACAGGACTTTGGTGTCCCTCCCATTGAGTGCCCGGGTCTGTGGTGTCACACCGTGCAGGA
This sequence comes from Chrysochloris asiatica, assembly GCF_000296735.1. NCBI lineage: Eukaryota > Metazoa > Chordata > Mammalia > Afrosoricida > Chrysochloridae > Chrysochloris > Chrysochloris asiatica. The sequence goes on along the minus strand of NW_006408801.1, from coordinate 2,382,420 downwards.
CCCTTGTTGTTGTTGTTAGGTACCATCACATGGGTTCTGACTCCTAGAGTTCTAATGCACAGCAGAACGAAACACTACCCAGGCCTGAACCGTCCTTTAGTCCACTGCTGCTGCCACTTTACCAAGCATGATGTCCTCCTCTAGGGACTGGTCTTTGCTGATAATATGTCCCAAGTATGAGAGACGAAGTCTGGCCAGCCTGGCTTCTAAGAAGCATTCTGGCTGGACTTCTTCCAACACAGATTTGTTTGTTCTTTTGTCAGTCCATTGTGCCTTTAATATTCTTCTCCAAGACCGTAATTCAAATGTATCAATTCTTCTAAAGTCTTCCTTATTCACTGTCCAACTTTCACATGCATATGAGGTTATTGAAAATACCATGCCTTGGGTCAGACACACCTTAGTCCCCAAATCGGTATCTTTGCTCTGGAACACTTTAAAGAAACTTTGTGCATCAGATTTGCCTAATGCAATAAATGCATCCTTTCATTTCTTGGTTGCTGCTTCCATGAATGTTGATAGTGGATCCAAGCAAAAGGAAGTTTTTGATTATCCACCATATAAATAAGAAAAAAGAAAAGAACCACATGATCATATCGATTGATGCAGAAAAGGCATTTGACAAAATCCAACATCCATTCCTGATAAAAACACTCAACAAAATAGGAATTGAAGGGAAATTCCTCAACATAATAAAGAGCGTATATACAAAACCAACAGCCTACATTACTGTCAATGTAGAGAAACTGAAAACCTTCCCTCTGTGAACAGGAACCAGACAAAGATGCCCTTTGTCACCACTCCTATTCAATATCGTGCTGGAAGTCTTAGCAAGAGCTATACGGCAAGACAGGGAAATTCAAGGCATCCAAGTTGGCAAAAAAGAAGTAAAACTCTCCCTATTTGCAGACAATATGATCCTCTATGTAGGAAACCCCAAAGATTCAGTAAACAAGCTACTAGACCTCATTGGAAGATTCAGCAAAGTGGCAGGGTATAAGATCAACATGCAAAAATCAGTTGGATTCCTCTATACCAAAAATGACAGCATTGAAAAGGACATTAGGAAAGCAATACCATTTACAATAGCCACCCAAAGGATGAAATATCTAGGAATTAATGTAACCAGAGAAACAAAGGACTTATACAAAGAAAACTATAAAATACTACTACAAGAAACCAAAAGAGACTTACAAAAATGGAAGAATGTACCATGCTCATGGATAGGAAGACTTAACATTATGAATATGTCAATAATGTCCAAAGCAATTTACACATATAATGCAATCCCAATCCAGATTCCAACGACATTCTTCAAAGAGATAGAAGAAACAATTACAAACTTTATATGGAAAGGAAAGAGACCCAGGATAAGCAAAGCACTGCTTAAGAAGAAGAATAAGGTTGGAGGCCTGTCACTTCTTGACTTCAAAATTTACTACACGGCTACAGTGGTCAAAACAGCATGGTACTGGTACAATGAAAGGTACATAGATCAATGGAACAGAATCAAGAATCCAGAAATTAATCCATCTACATACAGCCAACTGATTTTCGGAAAAACACCTAAATATATCGCATGGGGAAGTGATAGTCTCTTCAACAGATGGTGCTGGCAGAACTGGAAAATGATATGCAAAAGACTGAAACAAGACCTTCACCTCACACCTTACACAAAAACCAACTCAACATGATTAAGGACCTAAATGTGAATCCCAGAATTATGAAGGTCATCAATGAAAAACTTGGGATAAATATGATGGCACTAATTCTGGGAATACACGGACTACAAAATATTTTGAAAACCACACAAACAAAAGTAGATAAAATAGATGA
>NW_006408801.1:2372520-2378102 GCF_000296735.1 Chrysochloris asiatica | reverse complement strand
CTACAAAGGCAAGAAGTGACTGGCTTACAAGCTTTCAAGAGGGAACCTAGAGCCAGGGGCCATGGAGAAAAGCAGAATCTCTAGTGAGTACTATCCAATCTGTCTAGGCGGAGCTGATGAAATTAAATGCAGATGGGTCTCTTGTGATACAATAGTGAATAATTGTTATCAGGACTGATTGTGATATAAAGGTAGATGTTTTATAGCAAGGAAGGGAGTGATTAACTTTCCAGTCTCGGAGTGGAGGTCCCTAGGACCGTCAACGGAGAAGAGCCGAGAGCGGGACCCTACTCAGAGAAGCAGTGGTGCCTGAGATGGAAGCAGAGATGATGACGTGGAGCGATGGAGTAGCTGGGGACTTTAGATACAGCCAGGGAGAGCAACTGTGTGCTGAAGACTGGGGGTGGGGGAAGTAGTGTAGGGGGAAGGCTTGCAGGGTATACCCTTTGGTTGGCTGATGATGCATGGAGGGGATTGTAACCATGGCAATGAAATGATATACGATAGAATGAATGTAAAACTAATGTTCTTCCATGTAAACTATCATATAATTCACAATAAAACATTTAAAAATAAATAAATAAAAACAAACAAACAAAAATGAAGTCTTTGACAGCTTCAAGCTTTTCCCCATTTTTCATGATGCTATTCATTGGTCAACTGGTGAGGATTTTTGTTTTCTTTACATTGAGGTGAAACCCATACTGAAGTCTGTGGTTTTTGATCTTCATCAGTAAGTATTTTTGTCCTCTTTACTTTTAGCAAGCAAGGTTGTATTATCTGCATATTGCAGGTTGTTAATGAGTCTTCCTCCAATCCTGATGGCACTTTCTTTTCCATATAATCCAAGTTCTCAGATTATTTGCTCAACATACAGATTGAATAGATATGGTGAATGAATATAACCCTGGTACATACTTTTCATAATTTTAAACCATTCAGTGTCCCCTTGTTCTGTTTGAATGACTTCCTCTTGGTCTATGGACAGGTTCCTTAAGGGCACACTTACATGTTCTGAAACTCATGCCCCTTCGAGTGGCCACATTCCTCATCTGGCTCTTCAGCTCTCCACCATACCCTCTCCCAAGATGGGGCTCACTGAGAACTGGGTGGGTCGCCCTCAGGAGGCTGGTGCGGAATGGGGATCTGAGTGCATCTCTGTCATTTAAGTTCCTGTCTGTGGAGACCTGGATTCTTCAACAGAAGACAAGGATCGGTCAAGTGGCCCTGAAAAGTCACGACTAATAGCAGCATAGCTGTGGCACGGAGAGCCCAGGGCACTCTTGTTGCTGACTCTGACCACCTGCTTCCTTGGACCCCCGGATCCTCCGTGTCTCCACAACAGGTTGTGCATGTGTTTGGTGGGGGCTGGGCAGGAGTGTCAACAGAAGCATTCTGGGTGAACTGAACCTCTGCTATCATCCAAGGGCGTTCACTCTCTGTGCTACCAGGAGCTTTTCTCTGGGAGTGTGTGAGGATGTCAGCATGGAAGAGGTGCTCAGGGGGTTGTCTCATGGCTCTGTGGGTTAGGCGTTGGACAGCAGGAGAAAGATAAGGCTGCCTCCTTATTGTCCATAAAGAGAGTAAGTTTTGTTTTCAATCCATAGAAGGGTCTGTATTCTTTTTGTCTCTAACTCAAAGAGCTGTGGGCAGTTCCCAGAGATTTACACTGGTCCCAATGTGCTGATCTCATATTTCCCTCATCCTAGATGGATCGAAGATCCTCTTTAGACTCCAGCCTTATCTGGGAGAATCCCCAGGGCTGTGGATGGGCGGTCTCCACATCTGGGTCCCAGCACCTTGCTCTTCAGACTGCCTTATATTGGACTAAACATGGTGGCACAGTCAGGTAAGCATTGGGCAGCTAACTACAAGGTTGAACTTGTCACTCCAGGGGAAGAAAGATGAAGTTGTCTTCTTCTATGAAGAGCTGCAGTCTTGGAAATCCCATGGAGCAATTCTACTGTCTATGGGGTCACTGTGAGTGAACATCAACTCATGGCACAGGTGTAGGTTTTTGGTGGTTGTGTGTTAGCTCATGCTACAGCAGTGATGAAGGACCTCTGGTAGCATAGTGGTTATGAATCGGGCTGCTAATCTCATGGTCAGCAGTTTGAAACTACCAGCTGTTTCGTGGGAGAAAGATGAAGCTTTCTGCTCCCGTAAATATTTGCAGCTTCAGAAACCCTGTGCAGGGTCACCATGAGTCGGAACTGACTCCACAGTACTTAACAACAACACCAGCAGCAGTAATGATACTAATAATTCCATGGGAACTCCACCCCACCCTCACACACACACTTTCCTCCATACATAGCCTACTCTCTCTTCTGACTCAGGGCACTCTATCTACCTTAATGTGTTGCTGAGACCAAACACAGCCTGGGAGGATCAAACTCCTGAAGACACAGAAAAAACACAGATTCACTCAAATTGTGTTTGAAATAACTTACGCATTGACACTTACATGAAGAGATAGAAACACGTCTTGTTGGTGTTGTTTGTTACTCATGAAAATGTCTAGCTGTTGTCATAGATACATATGCACCTAAGGACAGCTTCTCTAAGGAATCTGCTCTTTGCTTCTGGATGGAAATGCCCAGCCCTGTGAGTGTGGAGGACAAAGGCTCTGTTTCCGGGCAGGTGACAGTAGGGGCCAGGGACTTGCACACATTTGGCTAACACTCCACGGAGTACGAGGAACAGCCCCAAACTTGGGTGGCTCAGCCACCACTGCAGCCAGGGAGAGTTCTCACTGGCCAGTGAGAATAACTATGGTCATCACTATAAAGAGAAAGGTCTTCGGGTTCGTACACCTAACTGGAAACACCACTGTATGTATTCTTCGGAGCTGGTCGTCTGAGAGAACATAATTAAAATCACACAAAACACTGGGCAGGTCCTGACCCACTGGAATAAAATACAGAGAGAAAGGGGTGAAGCAAGGCACTGGGCTCATGGTCAGGGCTGACAGATAGATGGTCATGCAGGCAAGGAACCAGCCCCGAGTTCTGGGTTTGCCTTTGAGCTACAGCCTTAAACACTGGACTCTAAACCTCAAGAGTTTACCATTAGTAATAAATGCATTCCCGATCACTCACTGCCACGTCCGCTCATTACTTTGTCTCTGTATGAAAATCTAGTTACCTACAGTGCTACGCATCGGCCTCGGAGGGCCAGGGATGGACAAACAAGACGAGAAAGACCCAGACTACTGCCACTCCACCAGTGTTTCTGGAGTGGGTTGTGTACTACCAGCTGACATGCAGGTGTGATGCTGGAAGCAAGGCCACCGGTGGACAAGGTTCAGCAGAACTTCTAGGCTAAAACAGACTAGAGGGCAGGTCACCCAGTTCTGAAAATCAGCCAACAGAGAACCTATGTCTGGATCACTACATAATTGACAATCATCATATTGTCCATTATGAGAGCCTGTTCGTCAGGGGCTCCCATAACACACATCGGTTACAAAGCAGACTGGAACAGACCAGCAATTACAATGAGGATGCAGGACCATCCAAGTCCCATTCTGTTCTCCAAGGGGCTGCCATGAGTCAGAACTCACTCGACAGCAGCAGCGAAGAACATTTCTGCTACAGATTAAGGTTCATGAAGTGTGAGGCCCCCAATGACCCCAGGTGGAAGGTGTAAGATGTCACGGGATAGGATCTTACTCTCCAGAAGACGACAGTACTGACCTCCAGCACCAGAGCAGGACATGGTCCATCTCACCTACAGTTGTCTTTGTAGAGACTGACTTGACCCTAGCATGGCCACCGTTGCTTCACAAGGATGCTGGGGGGATGGTGCTTGGGAGGTGGGGGAGCTGGCGAGGAGATCTGAGAGTCTGTGACTGTCACAAAGGTCTGGAGAAAACGACCTGACGTAAACACCAGGAACAATCAGCCTTCCACCACCGCTCTTCCAAAACCAAGACAGAAGTTTACAAAATGCTGCTTGAAGCTGAGAAGCTCACATGATTGAAACATTCCACGTAGATATTGGCACAGTCTGGGTGGCCAGGGGAGACTGACTAGAACAGAGCATGGATTGGTGGCAATACCTCCCTTTGCGTCCCTTGGATAGCCTCACAGAGGCCCTTCAATGCTCACAGTGTCCATGATATTAGCGTGCAGGGGCAGTACTGAAAAGACCAAGCTGTGACCAGTCATGCTTTCTATTTAGGCAATGCACAAGGGTGCAGAGAAATCATCACAGATTTTGTTTGGAGGACTGCTTCCCCTCATTCTGAGCAGTGATTGTCTCCATGAAATTGGAAGCCAATGATCAAATAAGAAGTCAGTTTCTAGCTTTCAAAGGGCAATGAGAGCCAGCACCAACCACAACCATCATGCCTGATGGCCTTTTGTCTCTGTATTGTGACTCATTAAGGTTGTCCTGGTGAGGCGCTGTAGGCCAATGTGTCAGACTCCAATTCATTTGAATTGCAAGGTCAGTGGTTCAAGCTCACCAATGACTCCTTGGAAACCCTATAGAGGGTCACTATGGGTCGGAATCAATTCAACGGCACTTAACAACAAAAACAAGGTTGGTACAGAGCATTATATGGGACATAACTCATTTTACTATTTCTGCTTTCCAACACGGGCATCTTTTCATCCTTTCAAGAGTTCACAAGTTTACCATCAGTACTAGACCTTCTGCCACTATAGAGCCGTGTCAGACTTGTGTGGCTCCGGAGACTCCAATAAAGGCAAAGGTTCTAGAAAGTACAATTATTGTCCAGTCATTCTATGTTTTGGGGGAAATGTAGATTTTAGACCTGCTTAGAAATTACACATACAAAGGAAAATAATCTTAACTCTTCAAATGCATTCTCTCTCTCTTTTTAAAATGTTTTATTGTGAATTATGTGATAGTTTACATGGGAGAACATTAGTTTTACATTCATCCTATCGTATATCGTTTCATTGCCATGGTTACAATCCCTCATCAACCAACCAAAGGGTATACACTGCAAGCCTGGCACCCTCCCCCCTCCCCCAAGTCATCAGCACACAGCCCCTCTCCCTTTCTGAGTCCTAAGTCCAAAATTGTTCCAACTCTCCACGTCATCATCTCTGCCTCCATCTCTGGCGTCACTGCTTCTCTGGGTAGGGTCCCACTCTCTGTTCTTCTCCCTTGATGGTCCCAGGAAGCTCCGCTCCTAGACTGAGAAGTTAACCACTCCCCTCCTCGCTACAAAATGTCTACCTGTACATTTCCAACCCTCACAGTCAGTCCTGATAACAATTATTGACTATTGTATCACAAGAGACCTATCTGCATTTCCTTTCATCAGCCCTGCCTAGACAGATTGAATACTACTCAGTGGAAATTCTACCTTTCTCCACACCCTCTGGATCTAGATTCCCTCTTGAAAGCTTGTAAGCCAGTCACTTCTTGCCTTTGTAGCCCCTCCACTTTGTCCAAGTTGCCCATCCCTGTCTACTCTGTGTATGGAGGGGGTGGGAATGATCCTTGCTATAAAGATTTGTTCCCTCTTTTGAGTTACTGCATCCATAGGTGTAGGTCAAGTTCATCAAATTGTATCAGATTACTCTTTTTTGCTTTTCTTTCTT
>NW_006408801.1:2370099-2372420 GCF_000296735.1 Chrysochloris asiatica | reverse complement strand
TGGGTGTTCTTGTGCATATGCCCTCTCTTCTTATCAGCTGGATGCTTCACTCTCCACTCTAGTCCTCTGTGGCTATGTCACTGACTCTGGGCCTAAGAGTCCCCAGGTCTTGCCACAATGCTGGCCAACCAGGTCTCCACCCAGGTTCACAGGAGTCTATTGAATGTTGTAGGACTTAGCTCACAGCTTCATTGCTGTTTTTCCCTCACTCCCCCTTATTGAAGACGAATGTGGTCACCAATCAGAGCATGTACTCCCATTTAGTCTTAGTCTTGGAAGGGGGTTTGCTCCGAGGGAACACGACCACTTGCCTTGTTGTCTCCTGGGCGAGCAACTTACTTGTTCTTGTAGTAATCAGACGGTGTGCCTATATTGTTTTGTATTTTTCTTGTAGGTCTTTCTTTCAAAAAGTATCTTCTGTTCTTCTAGTAGCTCCAGTCTGGTCTGCCCATCCTTTCAAGTGGAAATTTCCCACCATTGAAGATTCTGGATGCTGTTCAGGATTCCACCAATGGTCTTATGTAAATAGGCTCCGCAGGAAGCCTCCTCCACTGGGCACGTTGTAGTCCATTTTAGATATTCTAATCAGTTATAGCCAGAAGTTGGACTTAGAAGTTTTCTATGGTGATGTTTCTGGCTATTCTTTTCTCTGTCCCTGAAGTGTCTATTTTATAATGGTATGCAAGGAAAACCAAGATTCAAAAGACAGTCAAGCATCTTAACATTATTTGCCCTGTTCCCCCATTCCAACCATGTCTCAATCCCAGTATCCCAGAGTCCTGTTGTTTCAGGGTTTTGCATACATCATTCTTTACCTCTGTCCCACTTAGCCCATGCAAACCTGCCTAATTGTTCTCTCATCTGCTTTGTTCTTCCATGAAATGCATTCTTGATAGCCATTTCATGGATGAGAAATTTCTTTGAAGAAGAAAGTGATTATGAAATATTAGGATAATCACTGGAATGCTAACCCCAAGGTCAGCAGTTCAAACCCACCACCCACTCCAAGGGAGAAAGATGAGGCTGTAAATGTTTACAGCCTCGGAAACCTGTGCAGGGTCGCTGTGAGTTGGAATCAGCTTGGTGGCGGGGGGGTTGGAGCTTTGCTGTAACAGAAATGCAACAACTGGATGGTTTTAACAAATAGAATTATTCTCTCAGTTTGCAAAACTGAAAGTCCAAATTCAGGACCCCAGAGCTAGCTGAAAGTGTTCTCTGTCTGTGGGCTGGTCATTCCAGGGAGACCTCCATGTGTCTTGGCATCAGTTTTCCCTGGGGTCTAGGAGGCTCTGAGCTCAGGGATCCCAGGTCCCAAGGATGCATTCTGCTCCTGGCTCTGTTTCCTTCACAATAGCAGCTCCCTCTTTGCTGGCTTTTCTCTACCTTTGCTCTTGTAGGATCAAAGATGATACAGATCTGGCCCCAGGAATTTCCCCTTACATGGGACCCCTGGTGTGCCCTGAGCCAGGATGCATCCCACCCTCATCCTCTTCCAGTTGATTGTCTGATCGCATCAACTCACATCATGTGGGACCATTACATACCTGCCCAACCACTGAGAGTCACGGTTCAACAAAGTTAACACATATGTATGTGTGTGTGTGGGTGGGGGGGGGAATGACATAATTCAATCCATGACACAAAATAACACAAATAAAATTCTACTTTTGTTAAGTTCCCTAGAATCCACTCTGACCCATAGATACAGGATTTTCAAGGAGAGGCCGGTGGGCAGTTCAAAACTACCAGCTGTTCCGTGAGAGAAAGATGAGGCTTTCTGCTCCTGTAAAGATGTACAGCCTCAGAAACCGTTTACAGGGTCGCTGTGAGTCGAAACTGACTCCACGGCACATAAAAACAACAACAACAACCCGTGAATGCTTTTGCTGAAAATAATTCAAAAATGGCTGCAACAGTGTATGGATAGGGAACTGTCAGAAATTGAAGTCGGATTCAGAACAGGACATGTTACAAGGGATATCATTGCTAATGTCAGATAGATTTTGGCTAAAAGCAGAGAATACCAGGAAAATGTTTGCCTGCACTTTATTGACTACTCAAAGGCCTTCGGTTATGTGAATCATGACAAGCTATGGATAACATTGTGGTGAATGGGTATTCTAGAACATTTAATTGTGCTTGTGAGGAACCTGTACATACATAGATCAAGAGCCAGTTGTTAAACCATAATGAATGGCTTAAAATCAGGAAATGTCTGTGCCAGGGTTGTATCTTCTTTGGTGACAAGTCTGTTCATGTCCTCTGCCCATTTTTTAATTGGACTACCTTATATTGTCAGTAGGGAACAGTCACTGGAAAAG
>NW_006408801.1:2368289-2369284 GCF_000296735.1 Chrysochloris asiatica | reverse complement strand
TCTTCAGCATAGAGATGAAAGTGACTGGAAGAAATAAGTAAAAGAGCTAAAGAGAAAATGTCAAAGGACAGCTTGAGAAGCACAAAGTATTATAACTAAATGTGCAAAGGTCTGAAGTTAGAAGACCAAAAGGGAAGAACACACTCAGCATTTCTCAAGCTGAAAGACCTGAAGGAAAAATTCAAACCTCAACTTGAAATATTGAAGGATTTTATTTGCAAAATATTGAACGCTACAGAAAACATCAAAAGATGAAAGGAATACACAGAGTCACTGGACCAAAAAGAAACGGTCAACATTCAACCATTTCACGAACCAACACTGAAGGAAGAAGTCCAAGCGGCACTAAAGACATTAGCAAAAAACATGTAAAAATGGAACTATTTCAACCAATTGATGAAGTGCTGAATGTGTTTACATGTCTATGCCAAGAGATTTGGAAGACAGCTCCGTGCCAGTCGATAGAAAGAGATCCAGATCTGTGCCCATTCCAAAGAGAGGTAGTTCAACGAAATACAAAAATCATCAAACAATATAATCGATATCATAAGCAAGTAAATTTTGCTGAAGACATTTTAAATCAGCAGCAACAGTACATTGACAGGGAACTTCAAGAAATTCAGGCTGTATTTAGAAGAAGATGTGGACTAGGAATATAATTTCTGACATTAGATGGATCTTGGCTGAAAGCAGAAAAAACCAGAAAGATGTTTATTTGTGTTTCATTGACTATGCAAAGGATTACGACTGTGAGCATTCTGGCTGTACTTCTTCCAACACAGCTTTGTTTGTTCTGGTAGTCCATGGTTCTTCCAATATTCCTTGCCAACATCCTAATTCAAATGCATCAGTTCTTCTGTGATCTTTCTTATTCTTTGTCTATCTTTCACAAACATATGATGTGATTGAAAATACCATGGCTCAGGTCAGGCGTAGCTCAGTCCTGAAACTGGTATCTTTGCTCTTCAACACTTAAAAGAGGTCTTGTCCAGCAG
>NW_006408801.1:2355590-2367164 GCF_000296735.1 Chrysochloris asiatica | reverse complement strand
TCTTCTTTACTTGTCCTATTAGCAAATGAAGATTCCTAATGCTTTGCTCCAATCATGCCTTCATGGTCAATTCTACTAGGGAGGTAGTTATTCCCTAGTTATGTTGTGCGTACCTTACAACCTGAGATGCTCATCTTTTGGCACACTATCAGACAATGTTCTGCTGGTATTTGTAAGGTTTCCAGTGGTTACTTTTTCTGAAGTGATTCACCTCTTCTGTTTCTGAATCTGTTTGAGTCTGGAAGCTCTGCTGAGACCTATCCACTATGAGCGAGCCTTCTGGTGTTTAAAATATCAGCGTCATGGCTTCCTTCATCATAGTAACACACACAGTATGACAAAATGGCAGATAAGTGGTGGGATGAAATATTATGCAGCTGTAAAAAGGAATGAAGGAGTAATATACATTATGAAATGACACCGAGTGAAAGGGACCAGACACAAAAGGACAAACGTATGGTCCCACTTAGATGGACAACCTAGAACAGGCAAGTATATAGAGACAAAAGTTTGTTAGTGGTTACTAAGGAGTCCTGGTGTGGCACTGTAGGATAAGAACTGGTCTGTTAGGTTGGTTTGAACCACATGGTTGACAGTTCAAACTCACCAGCCACTTCTTGGAAACCCTATACAGGGTCCATAAGAATCAGAAACAACTCGAAGGCCCTTAACAACAACAACAACAACACCAGGGTCTGGTCAGAGGGGAGACATTGGGCTTTCTTGCTCGTGGGATACTGCCTTTCTGTTGAGGGAGATGAGGAGTGCCTGGAAATAAATCAGGGTGACTGCCGACAGGGTGAGCCGAATTCAAGGCACTGGCTTGTCCACTTCAAGTGCTTAGAATGGCAACTTGGTTTTAAACTGGCAAATATGTTCACACATATATTTTACCACAGTACTTTAAAAAAAACTGTAATTTAATTTCTCAAATTAAAAAAATGGTTAAAATGGCAAAATTTTAATTTCAGATATATTTTTACCACATAAAAAACTTAAAAGGAAAGCCATTGATAGTTTTATTCTAAATGTATAAAATTCAGCATTGGTGATTTTTCATGAGAGTCAATGTATCTACAGTTATACATGTATGTGTGAGAGAGAGAGGGAGGGAGGAAAGGGAGGAGGAGGGAGACAGAGGGGGGAGGGAGACAGAGGGGGAGGGAGACAGAAGGGGGAGGGAGAGAGAGGGGCAAGTCTGAGAATGGAGCCATCTTGAATACTATTCTTTTAAGAATCTAAACGCATCACAATTTTAACATGACTCCTCAATTGTAATCAGTAATAACACTATGGGTAGAAGTAATAGCAAATAATTCAAACAAATTTCACAATCATTTTATTTTTGTCTTGTGATCTAGGGGTAATTTTGTTTGTTTGCTTGTTTAAATCAGAGGATGGCTGAAGTAGGAAGAGAATAAATAAAGAAGGGAGGGAGGATGGAGGATGGATGGATGGATGGATGGAAGGATGGATAGATGGATGGATGGAAGGATGGATGGATGGATGGATGGATGGATGGGTGGAAGGATGGATGGATGGATGGATGGATGGATGGATGGATGGATGGGTGGAAGGATGGATGGATGGATGGATGGATGAATAGAAGGATGGAAGGATGGATGGATGGATAGATGAATAGAAGGATGGAAGGACAGAAGGATGGATAGATGGATAGAAGGATGGATGGATGGATAAATGGATGGTGAAAGGAAGAAAGGGTTGATAGAAAGTTGTAAGTTGACTCAATGGATTCAGTGACATCTTAAATACAGAAAAGAGATTTACCTTGATTATAGAACTATGCTGTGGTCATAGTCCTTAAGTGCCATAGAGTCAGTTTCAACTCATAGTGAACTTGTATAGGGTTTCTGAGGAGCAGCTGGTGAGTTTGAACCGCCAACCTTGCGTTTCAAATTGACCTTGCAGTCTAATGATTATCCTACAGTACCATTTCAGGACTCCATAGAACTGTGTAAGAGCTCATAGAAGTGTGTAAGAGCTCATAAAAGTGTGTAAGAGCTCATAGAAGTGTGTAAGTGGTGGTGGTTATGTGCCATGAAGTCCACTCCGACTCACAGCGGCCCTGAACAGGGTTTCCAAGGCTGTAAATCTTTATGGAAGCAGAAAGCCTCATCTTTCTCCCACGGAACAGCTGGTAGTTTCGAACTGCTGACCTTGCGGTTCGCAGGCAGAATCATAACCACTGTGCTACCAGAACTCCTTTAGAAGTGTGTAAGTTCTCATAGATGCATCTAAGTATTCATAGATGTGTATAAGTACTTATAGAACTGTGTAAATTTTCATAGATGCATCTAAATATTCATAGATGTGTATAAGTACTTATGGAACTGTGTAATTTTCATAGATGCATCTAAGTATTCATAGATGTGTATAAGTACTGATAGAACTGTGTAAATTTTCATAGATGCATCTAAGTATTCATAGATGTGTATAAGTACTTATGGAATTATACAAGTTCTATTAATGTACTCAGCAATGTTTCTCAATGTGTTGAAAACTAGGAAACTTATGAGAAAAACGCAGACTTCCAGTCCATTCTGCCCTGTTGTTTGGGGATCGTGTTCTCCATGAATAGCAGGAGGAAACACTGTCCAGTCCTGCACCCGCCTCACAATTGTTGTCACGCTCGAGTCCATTGTTGCTGCCACTTTGTCAACCCATCTCTCTGGGGGTCTTCCTCTTTTTTGCTGACCCTCCACTTTACCAAGCATGATGTCCTTCTCCAGGGACTGGGCCCTCCTGATCACAGTCTCACCATCTTGACTTCTATCTTCCAACTCTTCCTGAGGACCTTCTGCATTCAAATTGCTGAAGCTGGTCCCAGAACACAGATTTCCACAAATGCCTTATGCAGAAGAAAGTTGAAAAATTCTCATTAATACCATTTCAAAGGCAAGAAAATCAGGTATCTTCTTCTTACTTTTTTTTAACTCTCTCCTTTCATTTCAATAATTGTGGGACAGTTAACGAAGAGGGGCTTTCTCTCAGGAGGCATGGCATTGTTCCCACAAATGCACAGATTATAAACAGACAAATTCAGATCGCCTCCGAAAGACAACTGAGAGACACGCTTTGTGCCCCCGCATCAGGAATGCATCTCTTCGCTAAAAACACTCGTGTACCATCATTAGAGGATTTTATTAGTAATGTCTGACATCTTCATATGAGGAAATAGTGAAGCATTTTATCAAACAGTACTGTCTTTGACAGCAATTGCATCTTGAACAACTTACTACACCATGAAGGGAAATTACACTGAAGGACCACAGCCCGTCCCCTAGCATGGAGACAACAACGCTGCTGGGGAGGGGGGCAGTTACTTGTCAGGTAACCCAGGGGTCACAGGGTAGGAAATTATCTTAGTATGAGGGCCTAGGGGCTTCACAGGTTTCAGACATTTAAATAAACACCAGTATCGGTGCATTTTCCAGATGAACTGCTGGAAAGGACCCCATGCATTTCAGAAACAGGTTCCTGATGCAAATGGCTTTCACTTGATGCAGATGTGTGTGATTCCAGCTGCAGTTGAAACTCCTGTGTGCACTTTGGGCGTCAGCTGGGATCACTCTCCTGGGACTAGAGCACGTCTGGCAAACGCATATGAAGCTCTTGACGTTCCCACAGTCTTCATCTCCTTCCCAGCAACATAGCAACTCGTGGAAACACCACATTACTGGTGACCTTCAAAACCCCAAACAGACAAACAGAACAAACTTGCTGCTGTCCAGTAGATTCCCACCCATTGCGTCCCTAAAAGACAGAGCAGAGCTGCCCCACAGGGTTCCCAAGGCTGTCATCTTTACAGAGACAGACTGCTGTCTTTCTCCCTTGGAGGGGCTGGTGGGTGTGAAATGCCAACTTTTTAATTAGCAGCTGAGCGCCCAACCAGTGCATCACTAGAGTCAGTTACAAAGTCATTGTGGGGTGGTGTTGCCGATTTCCAGGGATACACACATTTTAACAACGGGAGATGCTGCCTTACAGAACCTGGGAGGAGACTGACATCACATGTTACCTTTGAAAGGTGGAAAGATCTGTCATCAGACATGCTTCCCTCCCAAACCTGCACTCCATCCCCCAATGCATAAAACCTGCAAGATCAAGAACTCTGTGAGGTCGTGTCAGAAACCTGCCAGAGAAGGAAAATGCTAGCATTTCCGACAGGGTTAGAGAAGTGGTGAGGCCAGCAGCCAGCCCAGGAGGAGAGCTTTGGAGACCCGGAGAAACAGACAACCCCGTCCAGAGCCCGCTCTCACGGGCTGCCCTCTCATCACTGACCTCACTGTGGACAATGTGTCTGCTGCTTGTGTACTGGATTGTCCTTGTGCATCCTGCTTCCTGGATAGGTGCCCTCCCTGCCATGGTCAGAGCAATTGTCCACCCTGGGTGTTGGACACCAGGCCATATGGCTGCTATCTCATACAATTGTTGTCTACATGAATGAAGTAATTAAACTCACCATGGCATTGAGCTCCTATGCTGTATGGTCACAGGGCTGGGCCTCAGCGGGTGTCTCTAGGAAGCAGCAGCTGGAATGGAATGGAGATGTTCCCTCTCGTTCTGTGGCCTCTACACTGTTACCCATCAATTGTGATAGTCAACAATCTCACAGTGACAGGGATTGAACACTGTTCCACCCAAAAGACATATCTGGGCCCTAAGCCCTGGTGCCTGTGAATGTGAGCTTGTTTGAAGCAAGTTCTTGGAATATTTCACTAATGTGAACTCGTACTGGAGTGGGCCGAGTCTGAACCTGCTCGCCACGAATCAGATTCCACTCCAGTGCACTGGAGAGAAGCTACGGGAGGGTACCAACACCAAGGCAAATGCCATGTGGAGCTGAAGTTTGGAGTCTCAGAAGCTGGAGAGAACAGGGAGAGTCCCCCTCAGAATCGCAGAAGGAACCTGCATGGTCCTACCAGGACCTCTCCTCTCCAGAGATGTTGTGTCATTGTTATGAAGTGATTAATTTGGTTATAACCCATAGTGACCCTGTATAAGGTTTCTGAGGAGCAGATGGTGAGCTTGAACCATGGACTTTATGGTTCAAACCAACCTTGCAGTCCAGCACATTAGCCTACAGCGTCACACCAGGACTTCGTAGACGAGAGATGATGAACTCCTCTCCTTGGAAACTAGCAGCTTGAGGTAGGTGGTTGCTGCAACCCTAAGACACAGGTGCAGACAGGTAAGTTCTCTCCATCCTAGACCCAGACCTGGACCCAGGGACGACAGATTAACCAGTAAACACAGTAAGCACAGGCTTAGTTGTGCTACTTACCAATATGCAGTGAATAATTTCACCTGACGTTCACCACGTCCAACATGGAAACCAGACGAAATTGTTCACTACTGGACAGTAAGCACAATTAAGCATTTGTTGAGTGGGTAACCCGTTGTCCCTGCCTAGACTCTCCGGCATTCTAACAGTTTGATCAAGAAGTCTTTACAAATTAGGCCTCACTTCTCGTCCCTCAAAGGAGCTCAGGTGGCACTGTAGGAAAGCATTGGACTATTAACCACAGCGTCACAGATCAAGTCCACCAGCTGCTCCTCAGGAGCCGTATATGAGGGCTCTGTGAGTTGGAATTGACTCGTCCCTCATGGGTCAAACACTGGACTGCGAGCCTCGAGATGTGTGGATCGGAGCCCTTCAGTCACTCCGTGAGAGAGAGATGAGGTTCCTGTAAAGATTTGCAAACTCAGAAACCCTAAGAGGCAGTACTTCTACTGTGTCCTATTGGGTCACTAGGAATTGGAATCTACAGCAGGGGGTGGATTTAGTCTCTTCCCTCTGCTGTGGGAAAGTGACCTTTATTTTTCCCATTTAAAGTTACTGAAGCGTTCCATGAAATAACTAGCAAACAAAACTCCAAGGAAACAACTGTAACCCAACACTGCAGTGTTGGAAGGCTAGCTTTTAAAGAAAGTAGGCAGGTCACCCAGCCCCACAGGGCAGTGTGGAATTTCCTAAGAGGGAAACTGAGGAGGAGAAAGAGCTGGGGAGCTAACGTGGGGCCCAATTGAAAAAAGATCTGGGAACATAATCCCTACAAACAGCACACAGTTTGAAGGACTGGAGATGGTTTGCCCAGGAAGAGAAAAGGGTAAGGGTAGGACATTTGAGGGATGTGGCACTGTGGGTTAATGCATCAGACTACAAAGTCATTTGAACTGCAAGGTCGGTGGTTCAAGCTCACCAGCTGCTCCTTAGAAACCCTATACAGGGTCGCTATGGGTCGGAATCGACTCGATGGCACTTCACAACAACAACAACAACAGGAGACACACTCGCTGTGAACAGGTCCCTGAGAACAGCGGCAGTGTTGGTCCCTTTTCGAAAGAGAACAATGAGAAATGTTCAATGCAGGAAAACACCATGATCAAACAAGCTCAACCTGTCTGCAAGCAGTTTGACACTAGGTCTCCCACGCTGTAAGTTTTCAAGTCCTTTGATCTTTTCATCTTAATTTTAAAATGTGTGCACTGCGTTAGGTTTGTGTGTGTGTCATTACAAGTGAAATTGTCATTGTTAGGTGCCATAAAGTCACTTCCGACTCATAGAAGCTTATCCACAACTGAACAAAACACTGCCCAGTCCTGCACTGTCCCCACAATTGTTAAGTTTGAGCCCATTGTCGCTGCCACTGTGCCAATCCATGTTGTTGGGGGTCTTCCTCTTTTGCTGACCTTCCACTTTGCCTAGAATGATGTCCTTCTCCAGGAACTGGTCTCTCCTGATAATGTGCCCAACATATGGGCGACAAACTCTTGACATCCTGGCTTCTAAGGAGCATTCTGGCTCCTTCTTTCAACACAGATTTGTTTGTTCTTGGTGCAGTCCAAGGTACTTTTAATATTCTTCAATATCATAACTCAAAGGCATCAATTCTTCTATAGTCTTCCTATTCACTGTCCAACTTTCACATGCATACAAAGCTATTGAAAATACTATGGCTTGGGCCATGTACACCTAAGTCCTCAAACTGACATCTTTGCTCTTGAACACTTTAAAGACATCTTGTGCAACACATTTGCCTAATGCAATATGTCGTTTGATTTCTTGACTGCTGCTTCCATGAGTGTTGAAGGTTGATCCAAACAAAATTAAGTCTTTGACAACTTCAGTCTTTTCTCCATTTATCATGATCTTATTTATTTATTGGTTCAGTGGTAAGGATTTTTGTTTTCTTTACATTGAGGTGCAACTCATACCGAAAGCCGTGGTCTTTGTTCTTTATCAGTATTTTAAGTCCTGTTCGCTTTTAGCAAGCAAAGTTGTATCATCTGCATATCATACATAGGTTGTTAATGAGTCTTCCCTCAATCCTGATGCCATGTTTTTCTTTGTATAATCCAGCTTCTCGGATGATTTGCTCAGCATACAGATTGAATAAGTATGGTGAAAGAATACAACATTAGCGCATGGGTTTCCTGATTTTAAACCATTCAGTGTCCTCTTGTTCTATTCTAACAACTGCCTCTTGGTCTATGTACACGTTCCTCATGAGCACAGTTAAGTGTTCTGGAATACTCATTCTCCAACATGTTGTCCATAGCTTGTCATGATCCACATAGTTGAAAACTTTTGCGTATTCTTTCTGGTATTCTCTGCTTTCAGCCAAGATCCATTTGACTTTAGCAATGATGTCCCTCATTCCACATCCTCCTCTGAATCTGGCATGAACCTTTGGCAGTTCCCTGTCAATGTACGGTTGCAGCCATTTAAAAAAAAAATTATCTTCAGGAAAATTTTACTTGCATGTGATATTAATGATATTGATATTGTTCAATGATTTCCTCATTCCATTGGATCACCTCTCTTTGGAATGGGCACAATTATAGATCTCTTCCAGTCAGTTGGCCAGGTGGCTGTCTTCCAAATTTCTTGGTATAAGGATGTGGTTGTTGTTGTTGTAAAGTGCCATCGAGTCGATTCCAACCCATAGCGACCCTGTATAGGGTTTCCAAGGAGCAGCTGGTGAGCTTGAATTGCCGACCTTGCAGTTCAAATGGCTATGTGGCCTGGCACATTAACCCACAGTGCCACACCATGGGTATCTACTTCTAAATAATCCAAACAATGTGGAAAAAAAGAGGGTGTAAATATTTCCATCATTCCGACTCCCAGATTCCTACCATCCATTTGGAAATAGCTGTGTATGTGTCAGGAGGAACCGTGGTGGTACAGTGGTTAGATTGCTAACTGAAAGGTCGCCAGTTGGAACGCACCAGCTACTCCACCGGAGACAGATGTGGCAGTCTGCTTCTGTAACGTGACAGCCCTGGGAACCCTACTCTGTCCTATGGGGTCACTCTAGGACAAGTCCCCTGGAAGGTAATGGGTATTTGAGTGTTTGAGTGTGTATAAGGTTGTATTCATAAGGTTTCCAGAAGTCATCTGCCCTTCATTTTTCCTAGTCAGTCTTAGTCTGGAAGCTCCACTGAGACCTGTCCACCATGGGTGACTGTGTTTATGTTTAAAATACTAGTTTCCAACATCACAGCAACACACAAGCCACCACTGCACTACAAGCTGACAACAGAGTGGTGGGAGGGTTGGAGGAAGACTCATTGTTTTATTGTTGTTGTAAAGTTCCGTCGAGTTGGTTCCAACCCATAACAACCTTGTATAGGGTTTCCGAGGAGCAGCTGGTGAGTTTGAACCACTGACCTTGCAATTCAAATGGCTTTGCAGTCTGGTGCATTAACCCACAGCACTGGAGTAGGACTTAGAGGAAGACTCATTAGCAACCTGCAATATATGCAGATGATACAACCTTACTTGCTTGGAGGAAGGGAAGAGGACTTGAAATACTGATGAAAATCCAAGGCTACTCACACAGCCACAGACACTCACACATAGGATTAGGACCTGGGACGAACCTCAGAACCTCCCTCTGCCTCAGTTTCCTTGTTTCCTGCCTGTGGGGTACAGATTGATATAAACACACAGAGGAAATTCTAATGAAGTGCTTGTGATTTTTGTTAAGATCATCAACAGAGGAGAATGCTCATAGTTTTGTTTCTCAAAATGCATTCCAAAAATGCACCTGCTTTGAACATTGTATCTTTTTCCCCTCAACTCCAAGAAAGAAGCCCAGCTTGGAGAAATAGCAAGACCATCCTGGGGAATAAGAGCAGGTGGGATTTCATCTAAGAAGCAGGACACCTCTTTAAAAAAGAAATGATCTTCTCTGAACCAGAAAATTCTTGCTTGAGAAACATGGACGAGGGAAGAGGACAGGAGAAAGACTTGCTGTGCCGGAGAAGAGGAAGAGAAGACCCCGGAAAGACGAGGGTCTCTGCTTGGAAAGGCAGGTCCAGGTAGAAATGAGCAGGTGCTGGTGACCTTTGACCAGCTGGTGCTGAGGTGAGCTCTTCCATTAGTTTTTCCTCAAACAGGCTACATCTTCCTCTGGCATTTATTTCACCAACTCAGTGGAAAATACACATTTCCATTTCTGGGGCAAAGAGCAAACACTTTGATCATGAATGCAGTTTGATTGCCTTTTCAGCCAGTAGATCAGGGATAAAGAGCTCTCAAACATTTCAATGTGTTGACTGCTCGGAATGATCTGGTGGTTAGGAGTCAAGCCAGGGAGCCTAGCAGAGTTCTCTGCTTTGTGTTGAGATATTTCAGCAACATTTTGTTTGGAGAGCCAGTTTGAAAGTCCACCATTAGTACTGGGCTCTGTGTCTCTGCTGGCCAGAATTTGTCCCTGCTAGGCAGAGGTCCCCATGTGATCACTTTCAAGTTCCACTCACTACAAGTAAGAAAGCTTCATCTCTCTTTGTTTTCAAATATCTTGCTCTGGAATCTGGAGAACCCAGCTAAGAGCAGTTTCATGGTTGTGGGTTGTGGTTATCTTTCATGGGACTAGAAATATTAGGGGTAGACAAAGCCTGTTCTAAGTCCTGGGACTGCTCTGTTTGAGACAGGGGACAACTTTGGCTTGTAAAGCATTTCCTATTTGTCTAAGTGGTATTGCTGGGTCAAGGGGAGCACCCTCTGTGGGAAAAGATACCAATATCTGTGTTCCATACTGCCTGTCAATTCCTTCATTTGGAGGGCTCATGCGTCCTCTGCATTTTATAGACCAAGAACTAGATGCAGAAAAAAAAAGTGAATTGTCATCATCTTCAACAGGAATCTTCATCAAGCACCCAGAAAAGACATGAGTGGGTTCACTGGGTGGAGCATGCAATAGTGCTTAACAGGAAAGTTGGCGGTTCAAACCCAACCAGAGGTGATTCGGAAGAGAGGACTGGCGATCGGCTCCTGAAAGATCCCACAGAGCAGTTTTACTCGGAAAACTTGGGGTTGTCATAATCGGAATCAACTCCACAGCACCTAACAACACTGAGAACATGGGTAATGAGATTTACGCCTCAGCTCTAACTCCTACAAGTTTCCCGTCTAAGACACAGCAGGTGAATCTAACTCCAAGACTCCCCTGTGCCACGCTGAAGGATTCTTGCTGATTTGGTCTCCACGGGGGATAGGACTCTCCTGGTATTTGAGGGGTCATCTTAGGGAGACGAGCGGTGCCCAGAGATAGGGCAGCGGACTGGGGACCAGGTGGAAGAAGCGATGAGACTGGGAAGAGGTGGGGAGGATGAGGGGCCTCAGTGGTCTGGTTTTCTGCATGGAGTATGTGGCTGGTGAGAGGTGGGGTTGATGGGCGAGGGACCCCCACTCTGTTGGCCAAGGGCCCATGTAGGACTTGTAGCCGAATCCCTGAGGCTGCCTGTGTGAACCCACAGTGGGAGGAACTTAGCAATGGGAAGACTAGGTCAGATGCGGGGTCAGAGGCCAGGACTCAAAGTGCCCACTGAAGGGGGTCAGGGAGTAATTCCAACTCTAGAGGCCGCTACCCACCAAGACCCAAGACCATGATGCACTCTGAGTATCTGGGACCCAGAAGGATTTCTCGACACACAATTTCCAATCTGTGAAGTGAGCAGTCAAATCCCGACAGTTCTAAATTCTGTGAGCTTTGCTTATGGACAACACTTAGGAGGTTCCTCAAAAAGTTAAACACAGAAATGCCAGCTTACCCAGCAACAACACTCCTGAGTACGTGCCCTGTAGAACTGAAAGCAGAACAGACGTGTGGACACAATTCTCCCCATTATCTGGGAGCAAACCTTCTGAGCTCTTATCTCAGAGGTGCAGTCTCCTGGCTGGAATGGGGAGACACATCAGTCCAGGAAAAGGAGAGTTTTCTTTCTCCAAAGCTGGGCTTTCTCTGACTCAAGTTAACAATGATTATGCAAGAAACTGGTGTGGCGCTGTAGGATAAAGCATTGGACCACAAGGTCGATTTGAAGTACAAGGTCGGAAGTTCAAACCCACTGGCTACTCCTTGGAAACTCTGTACAGGGTCTTTATGAATTAGAACGGACTTGATGACACTTAACCACTACATGCAAGAAACGCTTCAGTAAAAAAAAAAAAAAAAAAAGCGAAACGCTTCTAATATTGCTGTTGTTAAATGTCACTGAGTCTGTGCTAATTCACAGTGACCCTGCATGGGCTTTCTGAGA
>NW_006408801.1:2351409-2355475 GCF_000296735.1 Chrysochloris asiatica | reverse complement strand
CATCAACATTTCTTACCCAGTTGTTATTTGCTTTAAAAACAGAACTGTGAGCCGCAGTAGATTCATCTTGGATGTTGTGCCCACACTGAAGGCACTTTCTCTGTGCTCCTCAGAGCATGGGTAATCAGTGCCGCACAATTGAGCACTTAATTTCTGCTCTCTTACTGTGTTCTCTAATTGCTGTGTTGTGTGGGGAGCTTCCCTCCCCCACCATCTATACCCTAAACTATAATATTATCTGTCCCTTCGTATCCATGGAGGACTGATTCCAGAACACATCCCCATGCCCCTTGGATAGCCAAATCCATGGATGATCAAGTTCCTTCTATAAAACGGGGTAGCAGAGAGCCTATAGAGTTCTGGGATGGTGCTGTAGAATAAGCAAAGGACTGCTAACCATAAGGTCAGTGGTAAAATCCCACCAGTCGATCCTTGAAAACCCAGTAAGAGGTCGCTATGAGTAGAGACTAACATGTCAGCACACAAGAAGAAGAAGAATATAATCTATGTTGTTGTTGTTGAGTGCTGTTGAGTCAGTTCTGACTCATAGAGACCCTGTATAGAGTTTCCAAGGAGTGGCTGGTGAGCCGGTTCAAACTGACTTTGAAGTCCAGCACATTACCCACAGAGCCATACCAGCACTACCTAGATGCCTTAATATTATGTAAATTACCCCTAAAGGGCAATGTACATGCCCTAATACAATGAAAATGTTCTGTAGATAATGATGAGTACTCCCTACTACAATGTGAATGATTAGTGTATTCCCTGCTAAAATGTAAATGCTGTGTGAACAGCAATGTGTACTGCCTGCTACAATGTAACCACTGTGTGAATTGCACTGTGTACCCCCTGCTACAATGTAAACACCCTGTGAATAGCACTGTGTACCCCCTGTACAATGTAATCGCTCTGTGAATAGCACTGTGTACCCCCTGTACAATGTAATCGCTCTGTGAATACCACTGTGTACCCCCTACTACAATGTAAACACCCTGTGAATACCATGAACCCTGTTGTTCACAGACTCATTGTATGCTACCATCAGTGTCCAGGTGTCAGGCTCAGAGAACAGGAAATTCAGGAGAACTGGAAATCATTCCAAGTTCTGTGACTGGCCCTTCCAGAAGCAGGTTGCCTTCTACTCTTTCAGAGGCCAGACGTTTCCTGTGTCCGGCTGAGTTAGACCTGGCAGCCGCGCAGGACACTGTCCATTCACGCTGTTTGTTTTTGTCCTGGATCAGCTGGCCTTTCAATCCTTCCAACAGCACAGGTCCCGGAAGTCTACTTAGAAGGCTTCCCTGTCTCCATGCAGATTGTTTTCTAGCCAAAATACTGTCACTTTCTGCATTTTTAAACTGTATTTCTGGGGCCGCTTGTGGTCTTGAAGTCGAGGGAAAGTGGAGCTGTTTGAATCCACCCAGGAGGCCTGATAGTGCCATGAGTTAAGCACTGGACTACTAACTGAAAAGTCAGCAGTTTGAATCTATCAGCAGCTCTATGGGAGAAAGATGTGGGCTCTGCTCCCATAAAGATTACAGGCTTGAAACCTATGGGCAGCTCTACTCAGTCCTACAGGGTTGCTGTGAGTTAAAACTTGGTGGAAGTAAGTTTGCTTTTGGAGATGTCTTTAAGGAATCCAAACCCCATCGAGGGTGGAGTCATTACAACACAAGTTGTTACTCTCCAGGGGAGCTCAGCCCATGGAATATGATCAAGGACCTTGGGCCCAGGCAGAGTTGTCATGTTTGTGGCAGTTAATTGTAGGAGCCCGGGTATCACACTGGTGAACTGCTTGATTGCTAACCTAAAGGTCTGTGGTTTGAATCCACTAGCTGGGCTGCAGGTGAAAAAGGAGGCTTTTGTTGTTATTAAGTGCCATTGAGTCAGTTCCGACCCATAGCGACCCTGTATAGGGTTTCTGAGAAGCAGCTGGTGAGCTTGAACCACCGATCTTGCAGTTCAACGGCTTTGCAGTCAGGCGCATTAACCCACAGCACCACACCAGTATGCACCCATAAAGACTCACCGCCTCGCAAACCCTGTGGAGCAGAGTCTGGGCCTACCGAGTCACTGTAAGTCAGAAGTGATTTGGTGGCAGTGGGTTTGGTTGCTTGGTTTGAATGAACCCAAAGTGTGCTCAGTAGGGTTAGACTTTGATCTCTGTCCATGTGACCCCATCTCAATGGGCTAGGGATGTACCCTCACATCCCATTCATGAACATTCGCAGGATACCCAGGCCAGACTCCCTTCACCAGATCAGAACACAGTTCTGAAGTTTTACAAGCCTCACAGAATGGGTCTGAAGGTCCAGCTGATTTTAGAACGACCAGTTGATTCTTTTGGCACGTTTTTAAGGATTAAAACATCTATGTTAAGATTTGGAAGGTTGTTTGGAGCATTGCTGTTCGTTTTTTTTGTTGTTGTTGTTGTTCTGATAATTATCTAAAAGCAAAAATTTAAAAATAAACATAAAAGTAAAGGATCGTTTAAAACAAAAATAAAGTTGATTTTTGGACTTCTGAAAGATAAAATAAAAAGCTGCCTTATCTTTTTAGGGCCACAGGATAGTTGTAGTGCATCTGAGTCTTTTCTTAGACTAGGTGATGTTTTCATAATGGTACTTCCCATTATCCGTCACATTTCCTCAGGTGCACGCATCTTATGCTACATGTAATTAAAGTAAGACAGTAAACTCTAAAAATGTGTCTCAGGCTCTGAAATGACAGTCATTCCTTTACTGTTGTTGCTGTTGTTAGGGGCCATCGAGTTGGTACTGACTCATAGTGACCCTATGCACAGCAGAATGAAACATTGCCGGATCCTGGGCCAACCTCACGAGTGTTGTCACGCTTGAGTCCATCGATGCTGCCACTTACATGAAGTTTGGCCATCCTGGCCTCGAAGGAGCACTCTGGCTGCGCTTCTTCCAAAACAGATCTATTGGTTCTTTTGGCAGTCCATGGCACTTTCAATATTCTCCTCCAACACCATAACTCAAAAGCTTCAATTCTTCTATGGTATTCCTTAGTCACTGTCCAACTTTCACATGCATATGAGGTTGTTGAACAAAACACCATGACTTGGGTCAGGTGCACCTTAGTCCTCAAGCTGACATCTTTGCTCTTCAACACTTTAAAAAGGTCTTATGCAGCCTTAAAAGTGTCCTCCAAGTGTTAGCATCGTGATGAGCCAGTCTTAACTGTTGTTAGCTGTACGAGTTTCCTGGAGCTGCTGTAAGAAAATACCTCAAACTGGGCATCTGATGAGAATAGAAATTCATTCCCTCACAGTTCTGGAGCCTGGGAGTTACAGACCAGGGTGTTGGCCGTGGTGATTCCTTCTGAGGCCTTGAGGGAGAGCCGTCCCTGCCCCTCTCCTGGCTGCTGCTAAAGCATCATGTGGTATCCTTCCTGTCCCGTTTCTGTATCTCTTCTCCTCTTCGATAACGAAACCACTGATATGGGATATGGTAACGTAGTGGTTACAAATCGGAATGCTAACCTCAGGGACAGAAGTTCGAAAGTACCAGCTGTTCCTCAGGAGAAATATGAGGCTTTCTGATCCCATAAAGATTTCCAGCCTCAGAAACCCTATGTGGGGTCGCTATGAGTCAGAACCGACTCCACAGCACACCACCACCACCTCCACCACTACCAGTATGATCTCATGTTAACCTAACAGGTAATATCGTCAAAGGTCCGGTTTCCAAACAAAATCCTGCTGTTAGAACTTTGGGAATTATATATTTGGGAAGGAAGATACAGTACAACCCTTCATATGAGGGGATTTCAAAAAGCTTATAGAAAAATGGAATTAAAGATCATGAACAACTTCTACAAACTTTCTGAACCCCCTGTGTTGATACACAAGATCACAAGGTGATTTTTTTTTCCTTCCAGATGAACATAGACAGGTGCCTTGTGATGGAGACATTCCTTCGGCTCTTGCTACGCTGAGAAACACATATGTAACTGAGTATCTTAAAGGTAGAGATGCTCCTTTCTACACTGAGAATCAGATACGTAACCAAGTATCTTAAAGGTGGAGAGTCCCCTTTCTACA
>NW_006408801.1:2351025-2351304 GCF_000296735.1 Chrysochloris asiatica | reverse complement strand
AAGTATCTTAAAGGTGGAGAGTCCCCTTTCTACAACTGAGAATCAGATACGTAACTAAGTATCTTAAAGGTGGAGAGTCCCCTTTCTACACTGAGACTCAGACACGTAACCAAGTATCTTAAAGGTGGAGAGTCCTCTTTCTACACTGAGACTCAGACACGTAACCAAGTATCTTAAAGGTGGAGAGTCCCCTTTCTACACTGAGACTCAGACACGTAACTAAGTATCTTAAAGGTGGAGAGTCCCCTTTCTACACTGAGAATAAGATACGTAACCAAG
>NW_006408801.1:2343002-2350925 GCF_000296735.1 Chrysochloris asiatica | reverse complement strand
TAACCAAGTATCTTAACTATGCAGGGACCCCTTTGAATCTTTCTACACCGAGAGTCGGATACATAACTGTCTTCTATAAACTGCTTTAGAACATCAAATGGTCAGAGGCTCTTTCATGATGATGTTTAGATTAAAACAAGCAATCAAGCAGTTCTTTTCTGAGTATCTTGAGTTAAGAGACAAGTAGAAAAAAACATATCTTGATGATTAAGAAATAGATCCACGTTGTTCAATGTTTTGAAGGTCAGTCTTCATGTTCAATTTTAAGAGAACAGTTTGTAAAGCAGCATATTTAGGGACACTGTTGTTATTGTTAATTGCCATCTAGTTCGTTCTGACTCATAGTGGCTCTTTATAGTGTTTCCAGGGGCAGCCAGTGAGCTTGAACCACCGACCTTGTGGTTCAAACTGACCTTGCAGTCCAGCGCATTAACCCACAATGCCACACTAGCAATTATTAAATATTGTTTTAATCAATGACAAAAAAATCTCAGTCAAGCCCATATGTAGATATGGACAGTCTAAGTTGTCAGATATTAACAACTGATTTACAAGAACAAATACAAAACAAAAAAACCCACATAAACCAACAAAACCCCATACAGTTTAACAAAGAAACAAAACTATATATTTCTTTGCTGAAAGTAGATCAAAAAACACCCTTGCAACTTAACTGAAAAAACTATGTCTATAAATAAATGGTGTTTTCTTTAAATTTTATTGAGAATATCCACAGTCAAACATACACCAAGTTTTTGACTAGCTACAGTCCCAGCATCCTAAATATTTTGAGATACCTGGCCAGGACTAAGGAACCCTGGTGGCATTGTAGGGTAAGCTAACTGCAAGGTCAGCAGTTCAAATCCACCAGCTGCTCCAAGGGAGAAAGATGAGGCTGTCTGCTCCCATAAAGAATTACATACAGCCTGGAAAGTCTGGAAAGGGTTACTATGAGCCAGAACCAACTTCATGGTAGTGGGGGTTTTAGGGTTAGCCAAAATTAGAAAGCAGCCTTCAAGAGCTGAGTAGGAGCAGAGAGAATCCGCCTTCTTAGCTCCTCTGCTTTGTAAGGATAAACCAAGCGGTCAAACTCACAGCACAAATGGAAGCAAAGTAGGCATCGCTGCTGCTAGTGGGCTCCTAGTGTGACGCTGTAGGATCAGCACTGGACTGCGAACCACAAGGTCAGCAGTTCAAACCCACCCATGGCTCCATGGGAGAAAGACGAGGAAGTGTGGGGGTGGGGCTTCTTAGTGTCAAGACACCAGTAACAAAAAAATATTACAAGAGGGTGGCTTTAAAGAGCAGAATTTTACTGTCTTAGTTTTGGAGATATACACATCAAATATTGTATAAGCAGAGGGCAGAGTTGTGAAACTTTCTTAGACACATGGCCTGGGGTCTCAGAACCCTAGTGTCAGGGAATATCCAGATTAATTGGCAAACAGAGCTCACAAAACAGAGCCCACAAAGACCACGTCCCACCGCCGACACTGGGGAGCAGCCACTGGAGTCTTCAACTCATGGGCAGCCGTCTAGGGAGCACCCAATGGTCTGTCCCCATCAGGAGGAAAGAGGAGTGAAGAAAATCAGAGACACATGGAAACAGGGATCCCAAGGACTAGAGGACATGTGAGCCTCAGTCCTCCAGTCCTGAGTCCCGAGAACACTGTGGCCCTGTGGATGGGGTCTGGTATCTCTGTCAGCCCCACCCGCTGTGTCCCTACACCAGCAAAGTGGGCAGAAAGATAACAAGTTAGTTTCTGGTTTTGCCAAAACATCTCGTCTTGTGGTGTCGGCTATAGACTCCATTTGAGTGCATCCTGGGTTTCTGGCTGTGTGGAGAGAGATTTCTTAGTGTGCCCTCAGACGGGAAGTGTTGGAACCTAGGGAAACGCCTGCCAGTCAACTCCAGAAACCCCCCAGGTATGAAATTCCACTTCCCCACCTGTCTTAGGAACCAGTAGCAGTGAGAGGCAGGACCCATTCATCTGATCACTGGTAAACCAGAGAAGCAGACAGAAGTCTTTTGCCTCTATCAGAACATGTGCCTGCATACATGTGTGCATGGGTATATGCTCATGGGTGTACATGTGTATCTGTATGTTCACCTAGTACATGTGTGTGTACACATGTGTGTGTGCATGTGTGCTTACGGATGCCTGTGTGTTTCATTGGTAAACCAGAGAAACACGCAGAAGTCTTGCACATGTGTGTAGGTGTGACCGTGTGCTTGCATGTCTATGCATGTGTAGGTATTTGGGCATGTGTGTGCACATGAATGTCCATGTGTGTCTGTGTGAGCAGTCCTTGCAAGTGTGTATAGCTGTGTGTGCATGGTTGTGGATGCTTGTGTGTGCCCATGTGTGTGTGTGTGTGCACAATCCTTGTGCATGTGTGTGCACTCGTAGATGTGTGAGCATACGTGTGTACATGGGCATTTGTGCTCATGGATGTCAGTGTGTCTATGTGACCAATCCTATGTGGGTGGATTGTGAGTGTGTACACGTGTGTGAATGTGTAGCTGTGTGTGCACATTGATGTATCATCTGTGTCTGTGTGAGCAATTCTTGTACACGTGTGTAAGTATGTGTGCATGTGTGTGTCTGCTCACAGATGTCCCATGTGTCTCTGTGTGAGCAGTCCTGGCACATGTGTGCACATGTGTGGGTGTGTTCATGGATGCCGTCTGTGTGTGTGTGAGCAATCGGGGCAGCTGTGTGTGCATATGCATATGCGTGTGTGTGTGTGTGTGTGTGTGTGCACGCACACACACTCCTGCTCACGGATGCCCCGTGTGTGTCTGTGTGAACAGTTCTGGCACATGTGTGCATGTGTGCGTGCATTTATGGATCGTGCATCTGTGTGAGCAGTCCTAGTACACATGTGTGTAGGTGTGTGTACGTATGCATACATACAGACATGTGTGCGTGGGGGTTCTCATGTGTTTATCCTTGCACATGTGTGCTTGTGTACGTGTGGATGCTACTGGGTACGTGCACATGTGTGTGTGAGCAGTTCTGAGGTTCAACAACAATGATAAGCAGTCATAACTCCTTTAGCTCTGTCACCTCTGGCCGAGCCTAGCCCTGTGGATGCACGGGTCCTGATTCTGCAAGTGTGCTCACTCAGACTGTGAGACAGAGAGACCATGGGCATCTCAGAATCACACAGTAGCTCTACTTTAAAAACAAAGACCCTACAGAGAAAGCAGGGAGTTTCCCAGGTCCTGCCCTGCATCTCACCTTCCTGTCTTGTAGGACGAGGAAATGATGAACGTTGCTGGTTTCAGCCGCCCAGTGACAAAGCAAGAATGAAGGCCTACCCGCTGCTTTCCTCCAAAGAGTCTAAGGACTGAAACCCTCAGCCTTGGTGGTGTAGACTGAGGTGTGTTTTTCTTGTAAAAACAACCCCCCAACCTCCTGTTACTCAGCTTTTCTTTTCTTCCTCCTTGAGCCAGGGTCCTGGCTGCCATGGGCCCTATTTCTGTTGTAAAGACACGGCCCTGCAGCCCTCTCTTCAGTTTGTATTGTCTCTTAATTGTGGCCATACCAGAGGACTTCAAAAAGTTCATGGAAAAGGAAACAAAAAGGTGATGGCATTTTTCAACAAATGTTTGAAGCTTCCTTGTTTTTGTGTGTGTGTCTACATCTATGTTATTGTTAGGTGCCCTCTAGTCAGTTCTGACTTATACGACCCTGTATAGGGATCCTGGTGTGACGCTGTACACTCAACACTGGACTGAAAACCACAGGTTGGCCATTCAAACCCACCAGCTGGTCCTTGGAAACCTCACACAGGGTCAGTATGAGTAGGAACCAACTTCACAGCACTTAACAACAAAAACATAAGGTTTCCAAGACTAAACCTTTGCAGGAGCAGAAAACCTCATTTTTCTATTTTAAAGTAGCTGGTAGGTTCGAATCACAGACCTTGTGGTTAGCAGTCTGTTGCTTATAGTATAGGATCACCATGCTTGTCATCCACAGCTATGTCTGTTTCTGCGTTTTTATCGGTGTCTACGTCTATGTCTGTGTCTATGTCTCTGTGTGTACATCTACATCTGTGTCTGTGTCTCTGTGTGTGTCTACATCTGTGTTTCTGTCTGTGTCTACATCTACGTCCATGTCTGTGTTTTTATCGGTCTACATCTACGTCCATGTCTGTGTTTTTATCGGTCTACATCTATGTCTGTGTCTGTTTCTCTGTCTGTGTCTACATCTACATCTGTGTCTGTGTTTTTATCGGTGTCTATGTCTACATCTGTGTCTGTGTCTCTGTCTGTGTCTACATCTACATCTGTGTCTGTGTTTTTATCGGTGTCTATGTCTACATCTGTGTCTGTGTCTCTGTCTGTGACTACATCTATGTCTGTGTCTGTGTCTACATCTATGTCTGTCTCTGTGTTTTTATCAGTGTCTACGTCTATGTCTGTCTCTGTGTTTTTATCAGTGTCTACGTCTACGTCTGTGTTAGTGTCTCTGTCTGTGTCTACGTCTGTGTCTGTTTTTATCTGTGTCTACATCTGTGTCTCTGTGTGTACATCCATGTCTGTGCTTTTTTTCTGTGTTTATGTCTGTATCTGTGTCTCTATCTGTGTGTACATCTACATCTGTGTCTGTGTTTTTATCTGTGTCTATGTCTATGTCTGTGTCTGTGTTTTCCCCTGTGTCTACTTCTACGTCTATGTCTGTGTTTTTGTCCATGTCTGTGTTTCTGTCTGTGTCTACGTCTATATTGATGTTTATATTGCATACATGTCTACGTCTGTCCTCTGTCTGCATCTGTGTTGCTTTCTGTGTCTGTATGTCCACTTACCTCATTTGATGGCACTTTGCTTTATTGTCCTTCACAGATCTTCCTCTTTTTGCAAATTGAAGGTTGTGGTGCCCCTGCATTGAGTCAGTCTCTGGGTACCTTGTTTCCAACACAAGTGCTCTCCCTTAATGTCTGCCCCACATTAGTCATTCTCACATTATTCCAAGTTTCCCACCACACTATTGCACACCTCACGTACCACAGCGGAGAGTAAATATAACTTTGAGGTGCACTGAGAAAAAAATACTTTATGTCTAGAAAAAAGCACAGTGTTTCTGAGGTGGGCCTGAATAAAACTCACTGCTGTTGGACTTGATTCTAACTCACAGTGATGAGACGACAGGTTCAAGCTGCCCCATAAGGTTTCCAAGACGGTCATCTTTTTGGAAGCCAAATGCCAAGTCTCTGTCCAGTAGCAGCTGGTGGGTTCAAACTGCTGACCTTTATGCTAGCATCCAAGAACTTGACCACTGCACCACCAGGGCCCTCACTAGCACTGGCTGCTTAAAAATACTTGTCTCCATCCACAGAGCAATTGACGCCAAGAGACATGTCTACTGACAGCACCGTCTGATGCCCTGCCAGGCTGCTGGTGTCATGGTTTGGACCTCTGCAGAGCAGCACAGGCAGTTCAGGTGAAACCAAGGCCAAGCAGTCTTTGCATCAGAAAGTCCAGCATCCTCCCTTGTCAAGTCTGCCCTTTAGGAATTGATGTTTCTCTGACATTAACCCTGGAGCAGGGGCCTTGGTCATCAGCTGTCGATAGCTCTGCCTGCGTGCTCTGTCTCCATGCCCAGGAGGAAGGTATGAACCACGCAACCCTTGTGTTCCACTGTGGGTCCACCTGGACAAGTCCTCCAGAGACACAGTGCTGCTGACCTCCAGCACTCCAGGAGCCCAGCATCCCCAGTCTAGGCCCCAGGCTGGCCCGCCTGCCCTCCCTCATGTTTGCTCTTGGCCCCCAGTTCGGTCTCAGTCTCAGCCTCAAGAGCAGCCAGATGTTTGCTCACTTGGCTGTTTCTCTGAAATGATGTCTCAACACACCCTGGTTGACCTTGGAGAGTTGGATGTTTGGGTTTGCTTTAAGAAATGTAATTCTCAGGTAATCTGGAATCTGTGCATGGCATCTCCTCCAATGCCATCAATGCCCTTGTAGTTTTCCACTGTCTGCCACTAGCTGATTCCCCCCACGGCATTGTCATAGTCATCGGTAGATTCCAGTACATTGCTGAGGCCACTGTGCGTGTATTCTGACCGTCCAGCACTGCCTCGATGCTCTGTGTCACCCTGGTGACTGTTGTCTTTGTTTTAAGAATACTACTGCTTCGTTTCCATTACAGAGTTTTGAGCGGCTCGTTTTTCAGAAGTAGATTACCAGACCTCTCTTCCTAGTCTGTCTTAGTCTGGAAGTTCTGCTGAAATGTGTGCTCCAAGAGTGGCCCTCCTGATATTTGAAATACCAGTGGCAGAGCTTCCAGATTCACAGCAACACACAAGTCCCCACAGAACAACAGATGGGGTAGGGGTCTCCTATGCTTCTGGTGAAATGTATGTCTCAGATACTTGCTACATTTTGCCATGGTTTTTGTCACTGTGTGTCTGGAAGAACCTCGGAATTCTCCAGGGCTCTTGAGCTCCTTGAATCTTCTTCCCCGCTAAAACCCACTGCATACAAACATAGGCACCTTTAGCTAGAGAAATGTGGATCCCAGAGGTGGTTCCATGTGTGGACACAGGATGCTCCCGGCAACTCTTGACCACTGTCTGAAGAGCACTGTGTCCTTTGTCTACCCATTTTGGGGTCTCACCTATCATCATCTGACCCAGAATATTCCCGTTTTCAGGATCTACTCTGTAGTTATTTGGAATGCAGGCATGTGCAGCGAAAGACAATGGATGCTGGCATTTCCTCCTATTTCTTCCACGGAACAACTGAGGAAATGTCAAAAATCTAAGCTGTGATTAAAATTCCAAGATGTTTAAATCAAGACTCTGTCCCTTGATTGGACATCCCGAGATTCACTCATAATAACGAGTTAATACATAGCAGTTCCTAGGATATGTTTGCCTGAGGAAATCCACTGACAGACCATTTCTGGGCTGCGAAGTGTTGAGCTGATGGAAGTGTCCATTGTTAGCGCAAGACATCAAAATAGAAATGTCCACTGGGGTGCACGGTGTGCCCTAGATTCTTACCTGGAGCCTGGTCAGCTACAGTCCTCTGAAGGAGCTGGGTTTGGCCCAGGAAATGTCAGGGGAAGCGAGAGATTTATGTTGCCTGAAGATAATTGGTCCCAGGAAGAGGCTGAGGAAAATTCACTCCGGAGGGGATTGAAATTTCATATAAATTGTGAGGGAAAAGAGTTGTGCTAGTATTTTTACCTTGGAAAAAATAAAACCATGTTAGATAAATGAGTGTATTTCAATTCATTTTATACAAAATGTAAGCTTTGATCCCAATTATGCAATGATCTGCAGACTCAATAGTCTCAAACGTTATGTTTTCCTGGTATTGTTTTTCCAATAAAAAGTCTACGTTCACAGAATCACACAAGTTCTGAAAGAGTCAGTTTTGCAGAACTGTTGGGAGTGACTCAAGGTCCCTTTGATCGTTGGGTGACATGCCGGCTGTGTCCTATTCCTTCCTGGTGACTTTTGCTTAATTGCTTCCTCTTGGAGAGGTGTCGAATGCCTGGGGAGAGTCCTGAGCCCGGTGTTACTGCAGGGGCCTACAGAGACGGGGGTCCTACAGAGACGGGGTCCTACAGAGACGGGGTCCTACAGAGGCGGGGTCCTACAGAGGCGGGGTCCTACAGAGGCGGGGTCCTACAGAGGCGGGGTCCTACAGAGGCGGGATCCTACAGAGGCGGGGTCCTAGAGAGATGGGGTCCTACAGAGGCGGGGTCCTACAGAGGCGGGGTCCTACAGAGGCGGGGTCCTACAGAGGCGGGGGTCCTACAGAGACGGGGTCCTACAGAGACGGGGTCCTACAGAGACGGGGGTCCTACAGAAGCGGGGTCCTACAGAGGCGGGGTCCTAGAGAGACGGGGTCCTAGAGAGACGGGGTCCTACAGAGACGGGGGTCCTACAGAGGCGGCCGACCTA
>NW_006408801.1:2340558-2342484 GCF_000296735.1 Chrysochloris asiatica | reverse complement strand
TCCTACAGAAGCGGGGTCCTACAGAGGCGGCCGACCTACAGCAGCAGGGAGAGCAGGCCAGAAGCTGTCGGTGCTGAAGACAGGAGGAATGTGGGGTCGCCTTCTGGACCTCACCTGTGTGCTTCCGGACTCTCATCCCTGTCCTGTTACTTGCAAGATGATCCTGATTCCAAGTTGTAGAATCAATCAATCAATCAATAAATGATATCCACACCATGGTCTTCCTGTCAATGGCGGTTTGTAGCAACCCTACAGGATAGGGAAGAAGGGCTCCTTAAGGAAACAGATGACTTGTCTTTCTCCTCAGCAGGAGCTGGTGGGTTCAAACCCCCACACCATCCCCCAAAACCCACAAGGTGAGCATTATCTCTGAGTTCTCCAGCCCAGCAGAAAAGTGGAGAGTGCGGTGCATGGGAAGGACAGCTGATAGCAGAAATGCCCCACCTCATTGGACCAGCTCTGTGCTGCTCCGCATCCTCACCCCTCATGAGTACAGACAGCTGCCTGCAATGAATGTACAGCTGTCCCCGTGGGTCAAAGCTGAGCAGCACTGAGGGTGCCCGGTGTCTCACCATCCTGGCCCTCCAGATGTGCTCGCTGTGCTGGCACAGGGCAAGTGCTAGGTGGGATCTGATGTGCTGGGTGGTCGATTCAACCCGGGCAATGGGACCTGGGGGTGAGATTAGCTGATGTTGAGAGGATCGGTGACAAAGAGGAAGGCCTTCAGGCAGATGGATTTACACATTGGCTGCAGCAGTGGGCAATGGTTGTGAGGACCCTGAGGACCCGGTAGTGTTTCCTTCTGTTCTGCAGGGGGTTTAACAAAAACAGCAACAAGGAACCCAACAGAGGGGGCATGGAGCTCTGTGTGGATGCCCCCAGGACGCAGATATCTACACCTCAGCTCAGTCTCTGTCTTTGGGATGGTCTAGTCCCAGGTAGGGGATGCCTCCTCTAGGGAATATCATCTCCCCAATAGTCACAGGCTGAGTATAATGCCTGGGCCCCCCACTTTCACTCAGGACCTCTTTGAAGGGCCAGCCCAGGCCAGAACTGCCCATGTGATGGATCAAAATTGCCTATTACTGCATTTACGTTCACCTTCCCCCTCTCCTTCTGGAGACTCCTGCTGAATCCCTTCCCAATCCCACCAACTAACCCATCAGCAGGGTGGGTGAGGGTCTTCCCCACAACTGATGCTTCATGTTTACCCACAGTGACATTTCTCCTGCCAGTTCCCATCTGGGTTGTGCTTTCCATTTGAGACTGAGGACATGAAGCCCAAAGGCAGAACGCAGTCTCCACAGCACACAGCAATGGCAGAGCTAAGACGCTAGCCCAAAGCAGAGAGCCAGTGACAAAAACACTTCACAGAGTCCGTGTGCAAACGGGAAAAGCCTCTCACTGGAGGACTGCGGAAGGGCTGATTGGTGGCACCAAGCGCCTCTTACCTCGTTCTCTCAGATGACAAATCTCACACGGTGTCTCCTGAGCACGTGTCCGCGGTGCCAGCCCTGCCCCTCAGTCTGCTGACATTGTTGGAAGGCCCTGTCTGAAAATGGTGAATGTTTCAGATACTAACCAGGGGGCTAGAGGTTCCAGAACATCCAGAGGTACCTCAGAAGAAAGGCCTTGTGATTTACTTTAAAAAAGTCAGCCCCTGAAAATCCCATAGAGCCCAGCTCTGCTTTCATACATGTGGAGTCCCCATGAGTCAGAATATACTATCCCATGCTTTACAGTCCTTACAGTACGTACATACTTTACAATACATGCGCGCTTTGGGGAGAGGATTTAATAAGGGTCGTGCAGACATTCAGAGAGATGTGTGGTTTACTCTCCTCCACCAAGGGTCCTTCCTGTCATTTCACTTTGCTGCTCGGTGTGCTGCCCCCACCAGTGACGTGGAAGCAGAGAAGTGGTGTG
>NW_006408801.1:2334750-2340410 GCF_000296735.1 Chrysochloris asiatica | reverse complement strand
GACTCTTGTGTCGGGCTGACCAGAGACAGCTGTTGTTCAGTACATTCATTCTCTCCCCATTACGGAAGCTAGGAATCTGAATTCAGCGTGTCAGTCAGCAGGGTTTGCTCTCTGTAAAGCCTCCAAGGGAAGATCCTTCCTCACCTCTTCCAGTTTCTGATGGCCTCAAACTTTTCAAGGCATTCCTTGGCTTGTAGAAGCGTCTCACCTGACTCTGTCTCTCTGTCTTTAGTCCTCCTCTTTAAACACAATGGAGTTTTGGTGGCGCACTGGTTAAAACACTTAGTTCTAGTGAAAAGGCTGTTGGTTTGAACACACCAGCCACTCCGTGCAAGAAGGATGTGCCTGTGTTACAGAATCTGCTCTGTTACAGAATCACTTAGAGTTGGAATCTATTGACTCAGCAGCATTGGATGAGTTTAGTTTTGTAAGGACACTACTCAGATTGGATTAGAACCCACTGTACTTCATTATGGCATTCTGGTCATTTAGCTGAGAGCATCTTCAAAGACCCTACCTCCAAGCTAGGCACATTCACAGGTACCGAGGTGGTTCATAGCAACCCCATGTGACAGAGTAGAACTGCCCTGTAGGGTTTCATAAAGGTGAGATTTAGGGAAGCAGATCACCAGGTCTTTCTTCCACAGATTCACTTTGTGGTTCAGATACCACTGACTTTCCCATTAGCATATAAGCTCTGAACAAGCCCCCACGGTTTGTTTCTCAGACACCAACAAGTAAGTCGGAATCGATGCTGTTGTTGGTTGCCATCGAGTTGTTTCTAACTCATTGTGAACCTAAGTATGACCCCATGGACAACACTGCCCAGTCCTACACCAGCCTCACCATTGTCATGTTTGAGCCCACTGATGCTGCCACTGTGTCAATCCATCTCCTTGGGGATCTTCCTCTTTTTCACTGACTCTCTACTTTACCAAGCATGATGTCCTTCTCCAGACATTGGTTCCTCCTGACCACATGACCCAAATATCTGAGCCATCCTGGCCTCTAAGGAGCATTCTGGCTGTACTTTTCCCAACACATTTGTTTGTTGTTCCGGCAGTCCACAGTGGATTGCATTTTCTTTGCCAACACCAGAATTCAACTTCCCCAGTTCTTCTTCAGTCTTCCTTATTCATTGTCCATCTTTCACACGAACATGAGGAAATTGACAATGCCTTGACTTTTAGGCAGACCTTAGTCTTCAAGGTGAAATATCTGCTTTTTAACACGTTAAAAAGGTCTTTGCAGAAGATGTGCCCAATGCAATACATTGTTTGACTTCTTGACTGCTGCTTCCATGGGTGATGCTTGTAGATCCAAGTAAAATAAATTTTTACAACTTTTCTCCGTTTGTCATGATGTGGTTTATTGGTCCAGTTGTGAAGCCTTTGTTTTCTTTGTGTTGTGGTGTAATCTACACTGAAGGTGTCTTTTCTGAGCTTCTTGGATAAGTCCTTCAAGTCCTGTTCACTTTCAGTAAGATGTGTCATCTGCATATCGCAGCTTGTTAACGAGTCTTTCTCCAATCTTATATTGTTTGCTCAGCATACAGATTGAATAGCTATGGTCATAGGCTACAACCCTGATACACACATTTCCTGATTGTAAATCACACAGTGTCCCTTTTGTTCTGTTTGAATGATTGCCTCTTGGTCTACGTACAGGTTCCACATGAGCACAATTCAGTGTTCTGGAATTCCCGTTCTTCACAAAGTTATCCATAATTTGTTACAATCCACACAGTTGAAAGCCTTTACATAGTCAATAAAGCAGGGATAGACATCTTGCCGATGTTTTCTGCTTGCTGCCAAGATCTATCTGACATCAGCAACAATACCCCTCATTCCAGACCCTCACCTGAATCTGGCGAGAATTTCTGGCAGTTCTGAGTCAATGGACTGCTGCAACTATTTTTAAATTTTCTTCAGCAAAATTTTACCTCAAGAGAAATTTCTTTTAAAAGGACCAGCACCAGGCTGTTCCCTGTGAGGTGGAGTTTAAACTATCCCAAGTGTCTGACTTTTCTAAGGGCTTACATTGTTGTTAAGTGTTGCTGAGTTTCTTTCCACTCACAGTAACCCTGTATTAAGTTCCCAAGGAGCGGTTGGTGGGTTTGAACCAATGATTGTGTGTCTAACAGTCCAGTGCTGATCCAGTACCACACCAGGACTCCATACCACCTCCTAACCCCTGATCCCAACCACTATGTCTCCCCTCAGCACTCACCCTTGTCCCAGGGTTCTACAATTCTCTATAACATCTCACAGAAGTCTCGGCCATCACAGAAATGGCTCACATGGCTGTGGAGCCTAGCAAGTTCAAATCCACACTTGAGTCACCGGTCTGGAGGATTCGCCTCATGCCAAATCAGGCTGTTGAATCACAAGATGGTAAAAGGTGGTAACTCAGGTCAGGCTACCTGCTGAAGTCCCAAGAACCAGAGGTCAGACGGAGGTTACCCAAATAACGGAGCACACTGTCCACTCACATCCCCAGGATGGCCATTTTGACCAAGCCCTGCAGTAGGCTCCCAAGTTTTTACAACCACAATGAACCATGTTAACAACCATGCACAACTGGCACATAAACCCGTCTCAGCATCGTCCCCACCTTCTCTGATCCGGACCTATTAGAAAAAAGTCATTTGTCGGGAGTTACAAAGACATGGCTAGAAGAAACATATTAATTTACTATACTGCAGGTGTGATATTAATGATATTGTTCAGCGATTTCTGTATTCTGTTGGGTCACGTTTCTTGGGAATGGGCATAAATATGGATCTTGTCCAGTTGATTGCCTAGGTTGCTGTCTTCCAAATTTTTTGACATGTATGAGTAAGCTATTCCAGTGATGTATCATTTTGTTGAAACTTTTCAATTGATATTCAGTCAAGTTCTGGAGTCTTGTTTTTTTCCAATGCTTTCAGTGAAACTTGGACTTGATCATGTGATAGCTCCTGAAATGGCTGAACATGAATTAATTTTTTTGATACATTGACTTTGTGTATTCCTTCATCGTATTTTTGTGCCTCCTGTACCTATCGATACTTTCCCCATGGTTATAACTCGAGGCTTGAATTTTTCTTCAGTTGTTTCTGCTTCAGAAATGCTTAGCATATTCTTCCCTTTTCTAACTCCAGGTATCATGTGTTTTTCATTATGATACTAGACTTTGTCATTTTGAGCTGCTCTTTGAAATTTTCTGGTTAGCTCCTTTTTTTTTTGACTATTTGCTTTGACTATTTCTACATTAAACAGCAAGGTTCACACTGTGTGGACCATAACAAACTATGTGTAACATTTTGAGGAATGCAATTCCAGAACACTTCATAGTGCTCATGAGAAACCTGTGCGTAGATCAAGAGGCACACATTCAAATAGAACAAAAGGATACTGTGTGGTTTAAGGTCAGGAAAGGCGTGTGCCAGGGTTGTATCATTTCACCACATTGTTGTTGTTGTTAGGTGCCATCGAGTCAGCTCCAACTCATAGTAACCCTGCACACAGTGGAATGAAATACTGCCCAGTCC
The DNA here is from genome assembly GCF_000296735.1 of Chrysochloris asiatica. NCBI lineage: Eukaryota > Metazoa > Chordata > Mammalia > Afrosoricida > Chrysochloridae > Chrysochloris > Chrysochloris asiatica. Next base: position 2,336,878 of record NW_006408801.1, on the reverse strand, counting down.
GGCACCAGCCTCACAGCTTTTACCTTTGAGCCTATGACTGTGCCGATCCATCTTGTGGTGGTGGTGGTGGGGTCTTCTTCATTCGCTGATCTTTCATTGTACTAAGTATGAAGTCCTTCTGCAGGGACTGGTCCTTCCAGATAAGACGAACAAAGTAGGAGAGATGAACTCTCACCATCCTCACTTCTAAGGTGCATTCTGGCTGTACTGTGTCTAACACAGATCTGTTTGTTCTTTGGGCAGTCCGTAATACTTTTAATATTCTCTTCCAACACCATAACTCAAATGTATCAATTCTTCTGTCACCTTCCTTATTCATTGTACAACTTTCACATGCATACAAAGTAATTAAAAAATATCATGGTTTGAGTCAGATACACCTTAATCCTAAAACTGAAATCATTGCTCCAGAACATTTTTAAGAGCTCTTGTACAGCAGATTTACCTAATGAAATATATTGTTTGGTTTCTTGACTGCTGCTTCCGTAAGTGTTGATTGTGGATCCAGAAAAATGAAGTACTTGATAACTTCAATCTTTTCTCCATTTATCATTGTTATTTATTGGTGCAGTTGTGAGAATTTTTGTTTTCTTTACATTGAGATGCAATCCATACTGAAGGTTGTAGACTTTGATCTTCATCAGTAAGAATTTTAAGTCCTCTTTGCTTTCAGCAAGCAAGATTGTATCATCTGCATATCACAGGTTGTTAAGGCGTCTTCCTCCAATCCTGATGCCACGTTCTTAATATAATCCTGCTTCTCAGATTATTTCCTCAGAATAGATATTGAATAATTGTAGTGACAGGATATTTATTCAATAGGTATGGTTAAAGGATCCAATCTTCTGTAGTTTGTTGTACTGTGGTGGCTCTCATGTTGCTGTGATGCTTTGGGTTGTGCCATGGGTATTTTAAATGCCAGCTGGGTCACCCATGGTGGACAGCTGAGCTTCCAGACAAAGACAGACTAGGAACAAGGAGAGGCTTCTGAGTGTTTAGCTGCTGAAAACTCATGAAGAACACAGGAACATTGTCATACATAGTACCAGAAGATTATAAATCACAGCAGAGCATGGCCAGATGAGATCCTCAGGTTGGAAGGCACTCAAAACATGACTGGACAAGAGCTGCCTCCAAAAAGTAGAGTTGACCATGATTACATGAATGGAGTAAAGCTTTTGTGACCTTCATTTGCTGATGAAGCACAACTCAAAATTCAGAGATAAACAAATAACACAGCTTTGCTTGCTGGTAGGGAAGAGGGTTTGAAATATTTACTGATGAAAATCAAAGACTGTAGCCTTCAGTCTAGACTGGACACCAATGTAAAGAAAATAAAATCCTCACAACTGGACCAATAAATAGTATCATGATAAACAGATAAAAGATTAAAGTTGTCAAAGACCTCACTTTGTTTGCTTTAATCCACAATCAATAATCATGGAAGTAGCAGTAAAGAAATTTAACAACATATTGCATTTGGCAAATCTGCTACAAAAGACCTCTTTCAAGTTCTTCAAGAGCAAAGATGTCAGTTTGGTGTGCATGTGACCCTCATGGTATTTTCATATTACTTCATATGCATTTGAAAATTAGGCAATAGATAAGGAAGCCTGTGGAATAATTGATGCATTTGAATTATGGTGTTGACAAAGAATATTGAAGGTACCTGTACAGTCAGAAGAATAAACAAATCAGTGTTAGAAGAAGTACAGCCCGACTGCCGGTTAGAAGCAAGGATGGATGGCCGTATTTTCCCACTACTGATCCTTCACCCTTGTTTCCAACCTTTACAGTCCAATCACCAGTACTGATCAATGCATTCTGAATGAAAGTCTGATCACTTTCAGACTGCAGACGCTGGTAAGATTCTTCAATGTCCTTGTCTTTGGCGTGAGTGGTTGTTGTATAGATTCAAGTGATAGTCAGATGAATCGATCATCCTTGTTGTTGTTGTTGTTAGGTGTCATCGAGTCGGTACCGACCCATAGCAACCTTATGGACAGCCGAACGAAACACTGCCTGTTCCTGGGCCAACCTTACTATTGTTGCCACAATGGGCTTGAGCCCATTGGTGCTGCCACCTGGCCAATCCATCTTGTTGGAGTCTTCCTCTTTTTCTCTGACC
>NW_006408801.1:2329360-2332575 GCF_000296735.1 Chrysochloris asiatica | reverse complement strand
GTGGTTGGTGCATAAATTTGAATAATAGTGGTATTAACTGGGCTTCCCTGTAGACACATGGATATTATCCTATCACAGACAGCGTTGTATCTCATTTCTGATCTGGATATGTTCTTTTTGACAATGAATGCAGCACCATTCCTCTTCAATTTGTCATTTCCGGCATAATAAACCATGTGGTTGTTATATTCAAATAGCCAATACCAGTCCATTTCAGCTCACTAATGCCCAAGATATCGATGTTTACGCATTCCATTTCATATCTGACAATTTCTAATTTTCCTAGATTCATACTGAATTCCATGTTCTGATTATTAATGGATGTTTACAGTTGTTTCTCTTAATTTTGAGTTGTGCCCCATCAGCAGATGAAGGTCCTTTGGGCTGTACTTTTGCAAGCTTTACTCCATTTGCATCATCATGGACAACTCTACTTTGAGGAGGCAGCTGTTCTCCAGTTGCATTTTGAGTGTCTTCCAATCTGAGGGGTTCATTTTCCGGCACTATATCTAACAGTGTTTCTCTGCTATTCCTAAGGTTTTCAGTGACTAAAATATTTGGAAGTAGTTCGTCACTCCTTCCTCCTACTCTGTCTTCATCTGGAAGCTCGTCTGAAACGTGTCCATCATGGGTGACCCTGCTGATATTTAAAATACCAGTGGCATAGCTTCCAGAATCACAGCAACTCACAAGCCACGTCAGTATGACAAACTGACAGACATGTGGTGGGGTCTTCCCTGTAGGCATATGGATATTGTTATCTCATTACTGACAGCGTTGTACCTCAGGATAGATCAGAACAGTGTATAACACCTTGTTTAATTGTCTTGGACACGATCGTTCTGTCCTAATGCTTCCATTCTAATTCTGTTGCTTAGCCCACAAGCCCCTCAAGAGCTGTGACCCATTTGACTGTGTTCGGTTGGGTTGGGGGTGGCACTTAGAAGTGTTTTTCACTTTTTCAAGCCCCCCACCGGTTGCTGTGGAGTGATGCCCTCTCCTGGCAACCTCAGAGTGGGGGTCCATGACTGACTTTAGAAGGAAAGTGCCAGCCAGGTCTTCCATCCAAGGCGTGCCCATGTGAACTCCAACCTTGTGCTTAGCATCTGAGCACATGCCCCATTTGCACCCCACAAGGACATCCTGGAACTACATTCCAACTTTCCTGTCCTCTCTGAGGGGGCTTGTTCAGAAGTGCCTTTATGCCCAGTGGACATCTTCACAGATTTCTTTTTCTGATACTTTGTAAGAATATCTTCTTGAGGTGTGGGAGGACAGTCCAGGCAGGTTTTGGAATGCTTCCATCTGCCCACCTGTATGATCTGGCACACATTAGAACTGCATCAAAATGCTGTCTTGAGCTCTTTTCAACCCAAACAGCTTCATCTCTCTACAGAGATGCCAGCAGGGCCTTTCAGAGTCTCTAGTCACCTCCTCTGGCAATCTGTGTCCCATGCAGGCCTTGTTCGTATTCTGTACCTCTGACCATGGGTGAGTCCCTTGTCAGCCCAGCCACTGCTTCAGAGACTAGAATGGATCTTTCCAAAAGATGCATTTTTAGCCATCAGCCTGACTTCACAGTGTGAGCGAACCTCGGGGGCAGCAGAAGACCTTCAGATCACATTGCAAAATGAAACTTAATTTTTCCTGCATTGAAAAGATTTAAAATATTGGGGCCAGTCTGCTAGCCTGCAGGGAGAAATTTTACTGCCCCCAAATGAGGAGAGTGTAGGCACCTTAGGATTTATTTAAGTTTTATTTTTTTGCATGAGCTGCATTTTTTCCAATTATAGAGCACCATTACTTTTGCAGAAATGGGTTTTGCTTTTAAAGTACTCGTCACACATGTTTGCCCTTTTGGAGTCCTGGTGTGGCGCTGTAGGATAAGCACTGGACTGCAAGGTTTGAACCGCAAAGTCGGTGAGTCAAACTCACCTGGAAAGCCTATATAGGTCACTGTGAGTCAGATCTGACTCAATGGCACTTAACAACAACACACATCTAATTCTAACAAAGAACAACACCAAGCCATAAATTCGCATAGTGATGAGCACAGAGGCATGCACCAATGAGCTCAGGTTAATGAGCAGAGGCCTCATTGTCTCCCTGTCTTCCTCAGATGCGCAGACTCGTGGACAGGGTTTGACACTGGGACACGGGAGCCTGACGCCACACGAGAAGCGACAGTCATTAATCTGCCCGGCAGGTGAGGAGAGCGAGGCCCTGGGAAGTTCAGAAAGGTGGAGAAAACCCCACCGAGCACCCTTCTGATTGGCCTCGTTGTCCATAAATACAGTCCATCACTCTCCACATGGAACAAATCCAAGAAAGGGAAACACTTTCAAAGTGTGGGCAGTCAGGAGAACACTCTAGAAGGCACGGAGTTGACGACAAACATGCTTTCTCTCAATAAATGATAAATACGGAAAAAATCCCCTTCAGCACGAAAATACCACAGTCTGTGCGCTCAGCAGACACAATGAATCTGTGATTGTTTTCCAAGCAGTGGATCTGTGATTCTCTCTAACGTGTGTTTGACTTCCTGGAGTGGCCAATGTCGGAAGACATTTAGTAGATAATCTTCTGACTCGCAGAAGGCCAACGTCTTCTCAATACCTGATATGGCGCTTTCAGGGGAGCGGAGAAGTCCACGCAAAGGACGTTGCACACGGGGAAGGGACTGGCTATTCAGATCCAGAGCAACCCTGTAGGGAAGAGTAGAACTGTTCTGTAGAGTTTCCAAGACTGTAAATCTTTGGAGGAGCACAAGCCTCATCTTCCTCCCTCAGAGTGCCTGGTGGACTTGAACTGCCAAACTTGTGGTTTGCAGTCGAGTGCTTATCCTACAGAGGCAGCGTACACCCTTATGTGGATACGCCACACTGTATTTATGCCCCCCTTGTTGATGGACATTGGGGTATTGTTACTTTTTGACTATAATAATGCCACTGTGAAGATTTCTGTATAAGACTGTGTGTGGACATAAGTTTTGACTTCTTTTGGAGTGTAATTGCTGAATCTGGGCATAGCACGCTAGAAACACTGGACCACAAGGTTAGTGTGAACCGAAAGGTTGGCAGTTCAAACTCACCAGCTGCTCCTCAGAAACCCTACTGTATGAGATGGACCCAACTCGACATTACCTCACAACAACACACACGCATATATACACATACACACATATGTACCACATCACAGCTCAGCTTCTTGAAAGA
>NW_006408801.1:2314216-2328353 GCF_000296735.1 Chrysochloris asiatica | reverse complement strand
GGCTACTAACCTCACAGTCAGTAGTTTGAATCCATAAGTTGCTCCATGGCAGGAAGAAGAGGCTTTCTGCTCTTCTGAAGGTTTACAGCCTGGAATCACTATTCAGGGTCACTGTGAGTCAGAACCAACCCAGTGGTACACCACCACCACACACACACAAACACACTCAAACATATACTCATACATATGCACATATATATACATATGCACATATACACACACATATATACATACATACACATATATATACATATGCACATGTACACACATATATATATACATACATACATATACATACATATATACATATGCACACATACACACACATATATACACACATGCATATACATATGCACATATATACACATACATATATACATACATATGCATACATATACATACGCATACACACGCACACACACGCACACACGTGCACACACATACATATGCACACGCATACACATGTATACACATGCATACACATACACACACATACACATGCATATACACATACATACACATGCATACACATACACACACATACACATACATACAAACATACACACATACATATACATACACACATACACACATACATACACATACATACACACACATACATATGCATACACATACACACATACATACACATACATACATACACATACACACATACATACACACATACACACACATACACACATACACACACATACACATACATATACACATACATACACATGCACACACACATACATATACATACACACATACACACATACATATACAAACACACATACACACATACATACACATACACACACATACATATGCATACACATACACACATACATACACATACATACATATACATACACACATACATACACATACACACATACATACACACATACATACATACATATACATACATATACATGTTGTTGTTGTTGTTGAGTCAGTTCCAACTCACAGTGACACCGTATAGGATTTCTGAGGCATGCTTGGTGGGTTTGAACTACTGACCAGGATTCCACGCAAATACACACACATGCACCCACAACCACAAATATATATCTACATACATACACACATTGTTGTTGTTAGGTGCTGTCTAGTTGGTTCTGACTCCCATTGACTCTATGCTCGAGAGAACAAAGCACCGCCAAGTCCCACAGTTGTTGCTACTTCTGAACTGTTACCACTCTATCAATCCATCTCCTTTAGGGGGGGGGGGTGTCTTCCTATTCTTTGCTGACCGTCTATTTTACCAAGCATGATGTCCTTCTCCGGAGACTGGTCCCTCCTGACAACATGTATGAAGTATGGGAGACGAAGTCTTATCATATGGGCTTCTAAGGAGCATTCTTGGTGTACTTCTTCCAAGACAGATTTGTTCTTCTGGTAATCCATAATACTTTTGATAGTCTTAAATTATTAAAATTAAATTGAAATGCATTCATTATTCTACAGTCTCTCCCTTATTCATTGTCCAACGTTCACATGTCTATGTCTATGAGGTGATTTAAATACCATGACTTGAGTCAGATGTCAGCTCTTGAACTGATATATTTGCTCTTTAACACTTTAAAGAAGTCTTTTGCAGCATGCTTGTCTAATGTAAGCCAGTTTTAAAATAATCTTGATTGCTGATTCCATGAGCATTGATTGTGGATTCAAGCAAAACGAAGTCTTTGATAAATTCAATCTTTTCTCCATTTGTCATGATGTTCTTTATTGTTTTCTTTACATTGAAGTGTAATCCATACTGTAGGCTGTGCTCTTTGTTCTTCATCAGCTAGTATTTTGAGTTCTCTTCATTTCCAGCAAACAAGGTTATATCGTCAGCACATCAGAAGTTGCTAATGTGTTTTCTCAAATTCTGATGGCATCTTCTTCTTCATGTAATCCAGTTTCCCAGATTATTTGCTCAGCATGGATTGTTTTTAACCATGCAGTATCCCCTTGGTGTATTACAATTGCCTCTTGGTCTATGTACAGGTTCTTCATGAGCACAAGAAAGTGCTCTGGATTACCCATTATTCCAATGCTGTCCACTGTTTGTTATGATTCGCACAGCCTAATGCTATTGCATAGTCAAGAAAGCACAAGTAAACATCTTTCTGGTATTTTCTGCTTTCAGTCCAGATCCATCTGATGTCAGCAATGAGATCCAGCATAACTTTCTGACAGTTCCCTGTCAATGTTATGTTGTAGCCATTTTTTAATTATGTTCAGCAAAAAATTTTACTTTCATGTGATATTAATAGTATTGTTCAATAATTTCCATATTCCATTGGGTCGCCTCTCTTTGGGATGGCTCTCTTCCAGTAAGTTTGGAAGACAGCTACCTGGAAACAACCCAAGCATTCATCAACAGATGAGGGGATAAACAAGAAGTGGTGCCTCCGTACCACAGACTATCACTCAGTCATATGAAGAAATGAAGTTCTGATGCTACAATGTGGATGAACCTTGAAAACATCCTGCTAAATACACGTCAGTCACACAAGGACAAACATACACAATATTGAAAACAGACACAGGCCTAGAGACAGAAATAGATTAGTGGGTACGAGGGGTCGAAGGGAGGAAGGTAGGTGGAGTGATTATTTTGTGGGGACAGAGTTCCTGTTGGGGATGAAAAAAAGATTAGGAAGTATACAGTGGGGATGGTTGGACAACCTTGTGAATATCATTATGTCACGAAACCTAAAAAGGGTTTAAATGGCAAAGTTTTCTCTTCCATGTACTTTACCACAGTTAAAAACAAAAGAGAATAAAACAAACAGCCTACGGTTTAATAGCAACCTTATTCCCACTAGACAAAAGGCAGAACCCACCCAAAGCATCCATCCACAGAGAAACACTATGTGGTCCACAGGTAGGATGGGATGCTATTGAGAGGTGCAGCCAACACAGGTCAACCTTGAGAACAGTGCTGAGTGATAGGAACCAGACACAAATGCCACACATCATATAATTGTATTTGTACGAAATGTTCAGGACATCCAAATTCATGGAAATATAAGGAGGCCAGGACTGGGGACAGAGACCACTAGGGGTGGGGAGTAATGGCAGCAGAAAGCGGTGAATGTACTAAATGCCACTTAATTCTATAATCTGAAATGGTTAGTCTTGTGTTATGTAGATTTTACCTCAATGAATGGTAGCCTTGGGTTTAGGGCTCGGAGAGATTTAGATGTCCAGGCGTAGGGGCCAGGGGATTGATTAAGGAACTCAAGACCCTAAAATATCCCAGAATTATACGATGCTTCTGGGCTACTGTGGAAGCCAACCGCAACAAATAACATTTGTCTACGAGAAAAAGCACTCTGAGTTGCAAATTAATTTAGAAACAAACTTTGGAATACAATCTTTTCCTTTGTAATTGTCAGGGATTATCTGCAATTTAGTCCTCCAGAACATAGTCAATCTTTGGCTCTTATTTTGAACTGGTCAATAAAAGTGGTGGTCTTCAGGGAGGTGGAACTCAATTTAATCCATTTTTCTATTTGTTAGCTCCTCTGGTAATTGGTTTGGTGGGGGAAGAAGTTTGAAGTTATTGGTTAAATAGAGGTTTTTGGATTATCTGTGAATTTCAATTATCCATGCTTCACCTGGTCCCAATTAGCACTAATAATCGAGTTAACCGAATAGAAGTCATTCCTCATCATATCCATTTGACTAGAGGCACATTTCTGTTCCGTTAATGGAGGTCCCGCCCCGCCCTCCCCCCTCACACACCGGTACAAAGCGTCTTCTACAGCAGATAAACGATTCCACACCACAATTCGTCAAATTAATGCTGTTAGCAGCACAAAGAGAGCTTCATAGTCACCAGCAGGAACCAAATGCTTTTAATAACGAAATATAGGTAGCTAGCAAGTAGACTCGGAGATTTCTAAAGTGCGTTTGGTAATCTTAACACTTCGAGCCCGCAGGTATCACCAAATAGTCTAAAATATTAGAAGTCTTAATGAACGTTCTCAACCCAGCCTTGTTTTCACTTTGGGTCCTCGCATTCTTAATCAATCCCAATTTGAATTAAGACACCTTTTTATTTTTTTTTTTCAGTGCCTGTTAATATTTTGTCGCTGCCTAGTCTTGAGTGTGTTATTGATATTTACCAACCATCGTCTATGTCTTTTCAGGTTTCAGTTTCTCTTCTTGGACGCATTTGTATGTATATTAGATACAATAAATATCACCCATTCCCAGGGTCTCCTTTTGACCCCTTTGATCGCTGAGTCCCTAAGTCCCCTAACTTGACATATAAATTAGCCAAGCCCCTCCCCGTGAGGCCCTGGAGGAGAGCAGGGTTTCATCTGTCCCTTCTTCCCCTACAGCATCACGGTTTCCTGTTGCCATGGCGATGCAGCTACGCACACAGACTCGAGCAAGGAACCTGATGCAAGCTACAAGTCCCGGCTAAGATAGAATTACTGACTAAACACACAATATTGGGAGTAGGGTGGCATGTGGGCAGGATGTGCTCCTTTCCCCCAGCAATTAGATGACAGGCAGCACAGAACAGAGGCTGGAAGGGACCCAGTTGTTCTTTTAAAGACACAGCTGCAGGTTCCTCTCCAGGAACTGTGGACATCTTCCCTGCTGTCGCTGCTGCGAATAAACGTGGAAGGTTAGATATGGCTTCTCTGAAGAGATAGGTGCTAACCCAAATCCCACACTTAACACAGTGCTGGTGTTAACTGAAGAAAGGAACACACGCTCCTCATGTGCTCAGGGACTCATCTGTCTTTCAGAAACACTGTCAGGCAGCTCCTCACAGGGTTTTCTCCCCTCAAAATCGGACGTGGATTCACTCACAGCCCTGGCCTCTGTATCCTAAACAACAAAACCACTGCATGGGAGCGTTGCTTTCTCAATGCCGTCTGTCCTTCCTGTCTCCTTCTTTCTCTTCCTTCTCCCTCCCTTCTTCTTCCTCCCTGTATTTCTTCCTAAAGATGTATTCGATTTTGTTTAAAGCATTCTGACCAGTGATACTCAGGAAAACAATAAGTGAAAGGCATAAATATTTGATAAAGAAGCAAATGGAAATTTTCACTTAAAGAAATCAGTGGGGTTGCTTTGAGTGACATTCTAGAAGGGTGTTTCTAAGTGCAAAAATGATCTGGTAATATCTAATGTATTAAAAGTACCTTGGGCTGCTAGAAGAACAGACAAATCTGTGTTGGAAGAAAGACAACCAGGACACTCCTTGGAAGCCAGGATGTTGAGACTTCATCTCTTGAACTTCGGACATATCGTCAGGAGGAAGCAGTCTCTGGAGACGGAGCTCATGCTAGGTAAAGCGGAGGGTCAGTGAAAAAGAGGAAGATCCCCAACGAGATGGACTGGACAGTGAGTGGCAGCAGCAATGGGCTCAAGCATGACAACGATTGTGCCAATGGGCCAGGACCGGCCAGCGTTTCGTTCTGTTGTGCATAAAGGATTTATGAGTCAAAATCAACTTGACGGCACCTGACAACAACAACAACAACATCGAACGCATGAGTTACTTTTGCTGCTGTGGTAAACACTAACTGACTGTAGTCTTATACATAAACTGCGCTCGAGTCTATCTATTGTTCTCATCCAATTATTGTGCCATTTCTCGTGCCAACTGTCGTTGGATTCCACACGAATCGTCACTTTCGTGTCCCATGTATGCAGATGGCTGTGATCTTATCAACTTTCCAATTGTGTTTAAGAATGGCAAGCTACAAAGCTCTCTAGAGCAAGTCCACAGTCAGCAGGAGAACAGACGGCCTGATACTGCCACTAGGCAGAGCTAGGGATTTGCCAGTGAGTCTTGACCATCGCTGAATATTGATTTGTTGGTATTTATTTAATAGAATAGGGTACGCGGTGGCTCTGGAGGATAAGCACTGGACTGCAGACCATGAGGCTGGTGGTTCGAGCCCACCAGCCACTCTGAGGGAGAAAGATGAGGTTTTCTCCTCCTGCAAAGATGAGCAACCTCAGAAACCCTATACAGGGCAGTTATCAGTCCAGATTGACTCGAAGGCACTTAATAGCTACACATTTGATAGAATTACAGAGAGTAGAGAATTTTAAAAATGCAATTCTTCCCATAAGATAGTTTTCTAGCTCTATTTCCAATGTGCACTTCAAAGACCTAAGTATCATTTACTTCCCATAAAAATCATTTCCAACCAAGGAAAATAGCAGTTTAAAAAACTGCTGGAGCCAACTTAACTTCTCCCTTTCTGAAGTTGCATGTTCTCTTTCGAACACACCTTCCCTCTCAGTGAAAGTATGGATTTGCCTTGATCAAGCTCACCAGCCCTGAGGCGGCCTAACCAAGGCCTTTGTCTGAGGAAACTGTCAGTTCTGACTCACAGCGACCCTGTGTAGAGTTTCCGAGGCTGCACATGTTTGCGGGAGCAGAAAACCTCCTCGTTCTCCCCCGTTTACTGTAATATGGATATACCCAGAGCATGTCAGGGCTTTTGATGGTACAGAACTGGCACTCCTGGAAACCCAGGTACCAAAGAAAGGAAACTGCGCCAGCATCTTTCCAAGGTCTGCCGAGAGCCCAGTGGCCCATCCGCTGGGGCTGAGGCAAAGAAGGCGGATACAAAAAGGCTGGCGAAATGCCTGAAACTTTACCAATCCTCCTCCACACAATATTACAGCAGGCGAGCCTGTCTCCTAGCAACCTGGGAGATGAGGAAAGTTCCCATCTTGACTTTCTAGAGATTCTAGAGTTTTCTTTTATCAGATCCAGATTACAGAAAATAAAACCATAGCTTAGGACAATGGGCATGCTGTGGGCACTGCCAGTTTATGTTGGTACAACCATAATGAAATGACTGTGCCCATGTGAAAAGACAAAGGGCCTCAATCCCATTGATGAGGCTGTTTGGTGACCATGTCACTATGATGTGTCCGCTCCGATTTCACCTGTCACCTCAGTGTTTAATGCGTGGAGTTCAGGAAATGTTTCTACTGATGGCTTCCAGAGCAAATGGGAAATCCCGCCCCCCCCACATCCCAGACCCAATGTGCTTATCTGCTGCTGCTGTGAATCACTGAAGGCCTACTGCATGGATCCTGGTGTGGCGCTGTAGGGTAAACACTGGACTGCTAACCACAAGCCCACTACAAGGTTGGTGGCTCAAACCCACCAGTCACTCCTCAAAAACCCTATGCATCTAGGGTTTCTATGAGTCAGAAGCAACTTGAAAGCATTTCACAACAACATCTGGAAAGGTCCTGGACAGCTAACCTCAAGGTCAGCTGTTCAAACCCACCAGGCGCTCCTTGGAAACCCTAGACAGGGCTGCTAGGAGTCAAACCGACGGACAGACCTTCACAACAACCGCCACACCTGGCCATGTAGCGTCCTGATTCAACATTAAAGCCAGTGAGCGCCCCTGAACTGCAAGGTAGCAGTCCCTGGGGCTCCGGACATAGGACACCCCTTCTCTCATCCTTTCTGTCCTCCCCACTCCCACCTTCCAAAAACTCCCCTTCCCCAGTAACAAACAGACATGGCACTTTGGCGGAATATTAATTACAAGCAGACTTTGGTTCAAAACTTCCCAAGGGTTTTTACTGGTTACAGCCCAGGATGTCTGTGAAGGTTGGGGGAGGCGGTGGCATGGTGTTAACTACATGCTATCACTCCTAGTCCATTCCACAGGAGTGTCAGGACAGGCTTCTGACAAAATCCCCTGCCCCTTTGCCATTGCTGGAGACCTCAGTGCAAGGTTAATTTATAGATGGCTCACAGTCTCTCAAAGACTATTCACAATACACTCTTTTGTTTTTTAGTAAAAAACCACAGGGGCTTTATTATTCCTGACACAGGACAGGTCTTCCTGGGGTGGCGGGAGGCAACTCTGGGCCCCTACCTGCCGGCGGTGAGTGGGTTCCACAGGACCATGATGACAGTCTCCAGACAGGAACATCTTGGAGATGTAGCCACCCTTGTTGATGGGTTTGAACTTCTTCTTGCCCTTGCCACTCTTGGGGACTTGGGTCCACATCTCTGTCACATTCTCCAGCACCATGTGGTCGAAAGCCTTCACGTGGTCCAGCAAGCTCACTTGGGGGTTGTTCTTGACCCACTGTGTGAGCACCCAGAGGGGTCCTGTGATAACTCCTCCCCCCCTCCCACAGCTCTTCTGGGGTGGTCTCACTCTTGGGCTTCTTGACGAGGGTCCTGGTGCCGGCAGCATTCTCAGGTCACTCCCATTGCCTTCACATTGCTTCTGCCCACAATGTATTCTTACAAACTGGTGGTACTCCTTTAAATTGACATTGTTATTGAAATAACAAAATAAACCCTCTGGGAGCCCTTGGGAAGTGTTTGCTACCACTAAAGTTCCCAGCTAGTTTGGGGTCCCTTCCTGTCTGTAAGGATTACAGCTTTGGGAAGCACCTTGGGCCGTTGTACTGAGTCCCACAGTCTCTGAGGGTGGGAATCGGCTCTGCGGCAGTGGGCTTTTCTGTTAGCCTGGGTGGCACAATGTCAAGAACGAGCTGGAATTTTCTTAGTCACAGACACGGGGCGTCTCATCGGACATTGCGCATTTCTTGGGGGCTTTCTTGGCTGCAAAGGTGTTTTTCCTAGTGTGTAGTTCATGACAGCATCCTTGGGTACAGTTGTTCCTTGGATGAGTGTGCCTGCTGGTCGTTTTCCCGTCCAGACAAACCATAGCAATTCAGAATAGGAGCCTCGCACACTGGTCTGTGTTTTGTTCCTGAGGTTTTTCACTTTTCTACAAGGATGGCCCCTTCAGTTCGCACCATCCAGTGGGAAAGTCACAGCACTTCCTCCTTGTGCTTACTTCTCAGGGATACTCTCTTGAGTGGCAAGTCACTGTTAGTTCATCCATCCACCACTTGAGTGACATTGGGTTGTTTTCAGTCTTGGGTGATTGTGAATAAAGTCATTATCAACATTGATGTGTTAAAATAAGAGAGAAAGGTAGAGGACAGCTAAAATAGAAGCTTTGAGAATCAATCTTGTTAATTGTAATAAATAAACTGGACAAAGAAACCTAAAACTTGCCAAAAGAGCAAGAAGGAGGCTGCTTGGAAAATGATCAACGTATGTATCCATATATGTCTGTAGATATAATTTTAAAAGAAAGAAAGAACGGGACTTTATTTTGTAAGAGAAATGTCAGCTAGACCCCTTCATCCCATACAAATCCTTTTACAACTTCAATGCTCCCTCTTGTGGTAGAGCGAATAAACACACAGACACACAGCTCGTTTTAACACCCGCACACAAATACAAAATGGCTTTTAGCGTTCTAACTTGGTGTCTGTAAGAAGCCTCTTCGTAGGTTGCCTTGAGTGAAAATTATGATAAAATCTTTAAGGACAAAGAATCTTCTTTGAAGAATGCCGGCAACTCGACTGCGGTTTGCAGGGGAAATCACCATTTTTGGTTTTACCCAGCGCCATGAGAGGAGGACCTTTTCTTAGTACAACGCGGAAACCATAGATCTCCCTTCTTCTCCCACTTCAGCTGGGTCCCTCTCAATGCTGAGCCTTCAGCTGGCTTGGCAGGTTGTCAGCTATTTATTTGGAAGGGGGTGGGGGCTGAGATCTCAGGCCTTCCTGCTTTGAAAGTAAATCATTAACGTAGCTGAACCCTTGGGGGCGCTTTGGTGGAAATACAAACATGCCCCCTTTCCAAAGAGGCTCTCTTGCTACTTTCTGTTTGACTCCAAACATCCTAGCAAGCAGCCTTATGTGCGTGGGCTGAGGTGGGGCCTCAACCTGCATCTCCTATTTCAACAGTGAACTGGGGTGAAATAAGATGGAAAAATGGGCAGCTGAATGCACTTAATTTGCACATTAAAAGCTGGTCATTAATCCTATATTTAACTCTACAAATGTCAGGGGCTATTGTCGTCCTGAGGGGTCCGACAGGGACAGGGATAAAGGATGGTGTTCCATGACAATACTCATGAATGAACGTGAGGAGAGTTGTGTATAATAATACTTAAGGCACCAAGTTGTGCTAAGGCATTAAGGCTAAGTTTGGGACAAAGTGTAGGCAGAGCAGAAACGTCAGCGAAAGGAAATATTATTAAATTCTCATTATAAATAGAAGCATCTGTAAATATATGTAGTATTTGTATAGACACATATCATGATGGTGAGGGGCATTTCTTCGCATGATTTACGTGAAATAAGCACTTGGCCTCAAGTAGCCAAACTGCCATCAACTACTTGAGACGGTTGAGAAAACACCAATGTCTGAGAAAATCCAAGAATAAAGACGGCACTAAACACCTACAAACATAACTATCCAAACATTTCCAAGTGAATCTACATAAATCAGTATGGTCCACAACAGTGTACCTCATTCTGAGAACTCAGAAGATCAAATAAATAAAAAGGTATCTTTGACCAAATTGTCCTTTCTAACAAGGCAACCCACTGAGAATCATGAGCCCCTTCATTAAGCTTTTAAAGCTGAGATTCGCTCATTCCACTTGAAAGGGGGTGGGGGCGGGGGCGCTGGCAAGCCCAAAACGGAACAATGCTGCCCTTAAGCTTATTAAGTTTACGTTTTAGCTAAATTGCAACGGAAAATGGTTTGTTCATAAATCTGAGCACGGCTTCCCGGAGAAAAAAAATCTCCAAACACTCTAATCACAAAAAAAAAAAAAAAAAAAAAAAAAAAAAAGGAAAGGAAAAGAAAGCCAAAACGGTGGTGGGAATGCTGGGTGGTTGTTGGTTTTGTTTTGAAACCGCCTCTCTCGCTCATCTTAAAATGACTTTGAAAATGTGGTCATTCTTAAATAAGGATTATTTACAAACTGAGTCAGGAAGCTGGGAGCGAATTGTCAACCTTAAAATAGAACACACTCATCTCTCCCATGTAAAAGAAGATCAGATTCTTTTACATTTCCCCGGACATTTTGAGAAATACCACACCCCTCCACTCCCCCTAATAAAGTTTGAAGAACACACTTTGGTCATTGGGTATGTGGTGAAGCTAAATCCACGTTTGCACACTATTTATGATGTTGGCTTGGCTGCTGAGAAACAGCACATTGTGTAAGGAGCCGGACACTGTTCAAACTGCAGAAAATGGAACCGGATCTTTGTACTGAGGAAGGGGCACTGGGGCAGCTTTCCTTGCAGCCAGAATTCATTCTTCATGCTGCGCTCAGAGCCAGCTCACGAACTGCAAACTCCAAGATGCTGCCTGAACGCCGCCCTACATCCAAGGCCCCCTGGGCACCAAGTCCAGCAGCTCTCCTGCCTTCTACGTGACAGCTTCCTTTCCAGATGTGTTTCTGTGGAGACTGCAGAGTCCCGGGTCTGAGACCCTCTCCCTAGGCTGTCTGAGCCACACAGCATTTGTAGGAGGCTGAGTCCGGCAGTGGCTCTCATAGGCTTTGGACTTAGAATCCTAAGTCTTCCCTACTCCTCCAGCAAGGAAAATGTGTAAGACAGCTCAGAGACAAAACATCAGCCAGTACATTTAGGTGGGAAAGGGCGTGGGGAGACCCAAAGATTCAGATGGAACTGATTCGTAATCAAACCCATGAACAAGGAAGTAGTGGGAAGGGAAGGAGGCCTTCAGGGAGGCTCTGCCAGGGTAGCCAGGGTCGGGGGATATGCAGGTCTGTGTGCTCTCTGGAACCCCGATTCTGAGCACACTGAGCTCAGTGCAAACACACAGGCATTCCAAAGGGCCCCCACTCTCCTCACCCCTGTCTCTCACTGTTCAAGACAAGATGCTCGTGTGATGAAAGAAATACAAATAAAGCAAGACGCAGCTAAATCATTAGAGTCTGCAGTTATAGGCCCAAGCGGCAATTATTAACTGGGGAATATTTATGCAGCCCTGTCAAAGCTGCCTTTGAAATACTGAAAAATGTTTTTCCCAGGGAAAATGTAATACTTTTTAGGGTTAAAAAAAAAAAAAAAAAAGACACAAAAACAACTCTAAACTAAATATCAATCCACTCCGAAAGCAGGGTTCACATCTGCTTATCTGAAACTCAAGGAGGCTGCTGTAGGGCTTTGTACAACTTACTTCCTGTCATGCCATTTACACAACAGGAAATTTCAATGACAAAGCAGCAGCCAGGTCACAGAGTGGGTTCCTACTTCACATAGCACCTCTTTTCCAGATCCATCCTACTCACATCCCAGAGGCAAAACGAATGAACAACCCCCAGAGACACCAGTTCCTCTAGCCTGAGACTAGGGCTAGGTGGTGCCTGGCCAGGAACGCCATAGAAGTCCTACTTAGATAGAGAAAATGTAGAAGAAAACTCAAATTCATTTAAAAAAAGACTAGACTTCTTGTTCTGATAGGGACTGGACGAGTCCCCAAGGCCAGCGTCCTAGGCACCCTTCCCATATGGGACCAGAGGCCATATAAATAAAATAAATCCTAACGTTCCTTAGAACAATCAACCAGAGGAGACCACAAAGGCAGCATTTGCCCCAAAACAAAGCTGAGGATGCAGGGAGGGGTAAGAGGAAGACACAACTAGAAATGGGGAACCCCAGAGTGGAAGTGGGGGAACGTGGGCCCATCAGGGCCAGTGTCGTGGGACAATCTGAGGAGGGATTATCGAATGGAACCCTAATTAACTGTGTACAATTTCACCTAAAGCACAATGAAATGCATATACACACCAGGAAACAAAGAATCTAAGGGCTTACCTAGTGTGACAAAGACATGAAACTCACATTTAAAGAACTTTGATCTCTCAAAACCAAGTCCCTCAAATTAGAGTAAACTTTTCACAGAACGATGAAATAATGCTGTTCGACGCCATCACATCAGTCCCCACACATCGGGACCCCATGTACAATAGGATAAAACACTGCCAGTCCTTCTATAATGTAAAATACTGGTGGTGGTGTTAAGTACTGTCAGGTAGATTCCGACTCATAGCGACCCTGTATAGGGTTTCTGAGGAGCAGCTGGTGGGTTTGAACTGCTGACCTTGTGGTTCCCGGTCCAGTGCCAAGCCTACAGTGCTAACTCATTAATTAATGGTGATTAATCTAGTATTTTATATTATACATATTTTATTGTTGAATCCTACAGCCTCGCACCGGAAGTCCAACATAAAATAAATATAATATAAAATGCTAGATTAATGGTGCAGCACTGTAGAGTCAGAACCCAGCTGCAAACCACAAGGTTGGCAGTTCAAACCCACCTGCTGCTCCTTGGAAACCCTACACATGGTCTCTATGAATCAGAACCGACTCGACGGCCACTAATCAACAATAGCAAAGCAATTTTGGCTTCAATGTGAGCTAGCAACATCATGTCAGCTTTTAAGATCAATTATTTCAATAAAATTGAAAACAGCAACACTAAGTAGTAATAGTTAGCAAATAAGAGGAGGGATGATTGCCCACAGGACAAGGGTTTGGTGTTAACCCTTGAAGTCCTGTGAGCTGTGTCTCCCAGCCTGAAACCACAGAGCGTGTCATGCTCACGGGGCTGTCAGATGGCCACAGCGTTTCCAGGGGCATATTGAGGTGGGCTTTTAATGCCCCCAAATCCACTGTCAGATTTGACAGATGTAACCATACTTACAAGGAGCTCTGGTAGCATAGTGGTTACGAGTCAGGCTGCTAACCTCAGGTCAGCAGTTTGAATCTACCAACAGTTCCATGAGACTTTCTGTTCCTGTAAAGATTTCACAGCCTCAGAAACCCTATGCAGAGTGGTTATGAGTCTGAACCGACTCCACGGCACACCACCACCACCACCAGCCATGCTTACATCTCCCACTGTATCTGTATTCACTATTTAAAACACACTGTGCTCATTTCTCAAGCCCACAGAAATAAAATGTCATTGCAGATGTACACACAGAAACTCCTCCCATCAAAGAAAACCTTTCCCATGAGGCCCCAGGGCTCCATGTGTCCTGGAGATCATAGCTCCTCCCATGGAAAACCAGATAAAAGGGTTTTTGTTTTGTTTTTTTTTCCTGGTGTTATCACGTCTTTCTTAGGAAGTGTACTGACTATGTGCTAGAACTTACCTTGCCTCTGCTTCCATCTTGTCCTTAACCCCAGCCCCATTGTAATGGACAGAGTTTTGTACATGAAACTATCAGATTTAGTATTTTTCCTTTTATAGAGAAAGTACTAA
>NW_006408801.1:2311911-2314116 GCF_000296735.1 Chrysochloris asiatica | reverse complement strand
CAAGATTGATAGTTGAAACCCATCAGCTGCTCCTCAGGAACCCTTTTCAGGGTCACTATGATTCAGAGCTGACTCCAAGGCACTCACAACAACAATCTTGTCCTTAACCCCAGCCCCATTGTAATGGACAGAGTTTTGTACATGAAACTATCAGATTTAGTATTTTTCCTTTTATAGAGAAAGTACTAAAGGTCCCTCCCCTCAGTATCCATGTAAATTAAGTTAGTGCACACACATACACTAGGAGAATCAAAGCTAGAGGCCAAGGACTGTATTCAATTTGAAAACTGAGAACAGGTTTAAACAAAGCAGACTTCACTGTCTATAGAAGAATTCCAACTTTAAACACACTGAGCAAGGGGGTTCCAATTGCTTCCTCCAGCACTGGAGAACTGCAAACGTCTTGCATCTGTATTTATAGATTTAACAGGCTTGTATTTCAGTCAAGCGATCACACTTGAACCTATGCAAACAACACATTTTAAAAAGTGACTTTTCTGAGTGTAGAATTAAATGGGCTCGTTATAGAAGAATCGACACATACAGGGTAAGAATAAGAACTGAAATTCCTCATCATACATGACAGCCATGATTTGCATTTGGGGTACTAAGTATTTCAAGGAAGTGCATCATTATGTTAATCCTTACACGGGCCTTGTAAGCCTGAATCACAGAATTCTAGGGCGGGCAAATGTATTTTGTGCTTGCTTCCCGCTTTTGGGGAGACTTGCCAAAGGTAACAAAGTACATGGCAATGGTGGGGCTAGAAACCATGACTCCCGTCTCTTTTCTCCTGGCTCCAGGCTCTCAGCTGCACACTTGTGAGATCGGTTCTCTCTGGGTCCATGTCAGGAAAAGTAGCCTTATAACAGAGGTGGGAACGGAACCCTGGTTGTGCAGTGACTAAGCACCCAACTGATAACCAGAAGGTAGGTGGTTCGAACTCACCAGCGGCTCCGAGGGAGAAAGATGAAGCTCTTGGCTTCAGGAAAGATTTCCAACTTGGAAAACCCTTTGAAGGGGGTCCTACACCATCCTCAGGACCACTGTGAGTTGGCTCAACTTGAGAGCAGTGGGTTTGGTAATGGCTAATGAGGCTGAGCATCTTTTCCTGTACTTATTGGCTCTTTGTCAATCCTGTAGGAAGGCCTATTTAAAGCCTTTGTCTGTTTTTAATTGAGTTCATTGTTGTTGTAAAGTGCCTTCCAGTCGGTTCTGACTCATAGCAACCCTGTATAGGGTTTCTGGGAGTGGCTGGTGAGTTCCTTGTCTTTGTATTGTTGAGCTGAATGAGTTTTTTATATGTTCTACATACAAGTGCCATACCAGTGTTCTGATTTGCAAATCTCTTCTTTCATTCTGTGGGCTGTCTTCACTTGCTTGATGGCATTCGTTGAAAACAAATGATTTTTTATTTTTGACTGAGTCCAACTTTTCTGATTTTCCTTTTCTGTTACTGATATCAGACCCAAAAAAATTGATCGTGTGTATCATGACAAGCTATGGACAAAATTGCAAAGTGTGAGTATTCCAGAACACTTAATTGTGTTCATGATGAATCTGTACATGGACCAAAAGGCAGTTGTTTGAACAGAACGTGGGAACATGGAATGGTTTAAAATTAAGAAAGGTGTATAACAGGGTTGTCTTCTTTCGCCATACGTATTCAACCTGTATGATGAGCAAATAATCTGAGAAGCTGGGTTATATGAAGGAAAATGTGGCATCAGGATTGGAGAAAGATTCATTAACAACCTGCAATATGCAGATGATACAACCTTGCTTGCTGAAAGTGAAGCAGACTTAAAATACTTACTGATGAAGATCAAAGAGCACAGCCTTTGGTATGGATTGTATCTTAATGAAACAAAAATCCTCACCACTGGACCAATAAATAACATTCTTATAAATGGAGAAAAGATTGAAGTTGTCAAGGACTTCATCCTTCTTGGATCAACTATCAACACTGGCGGAAGCAGAAGTCAAGAAAAACAAATGACATATTGCATTAGGCAAATCTGGTGCACAAGACCTTTTTAAAGTGTTGAAGAGCAAAAATGTCAGCTTGAGGACTAAGGTGCGCTTGACCCAAGCCATGGTATTTTCAATAACTTCATATGAATGCGTAAGCTGGACAGTGAATAAGGAAGACCATAGAAGAATTGATGCTTTTGAGTTATGGTGTTGGAGGAGAATATTGAAAGT
>NW_006408801.1:2309057-2310346 GCF_000296735.1 Chrysochloris asiatica | reverse complement strand
GTGCTCCTTGGAGGCCAGGATGGCTAAGCTTCGTCTCTCCTACTTTGGACATATTGTCCGGAGGAAACAGTCGTTGGAGAAGGATGTCATGCTGGTAGGGTGGAGGGTCAGAGAAAAAGAGGAAGACCCCTAACGAGATGATCAGCCAGGTGGCATCATTGATGGACTCAAGTGTGGCAGCGGTAGTGAGGTTGGCCCAGGATAGAACATTGTTTCGTTCTGCTGTACATGGGGTTGCTATGAGTCGGTTCCGACTCAATGGCACCTGACAACAACAACAACAACTTCTCCATGGCAGCTTTTCTTGAACCCACGACTGTACTGCTCACCCTAGATGGATTACAGAACTCCAGTCATTTAAGCCAAGGAAAGCTTGAATTCATTGTGAATTTCCAAAATCATCATTTTGCTTTCCACATCGTGTCCTTCCAGAAAATGGTGCTTCATGCTTTCCAGCGTAACCCCATAAAGCGATGTTGGCCAGTCAAGATGTGAATGGGCACTTTATCAATGTGTGCCCCTCAGTGGATTGGGGGTGGGTGGGCATGGGAGTCCAGAAGTATTGACCTTCAGGTAGCACAGAGATGCTTGTGAAAGAAAGTGCATCTAATTCCACTCGAGATCAAGTGCAGTTCTGCCCAGACCCTAAGGAGGGACAACAACAACTATCATGTTTTTAAATCTTGTATTTTCTAAATGGTAGACTAACCAACCCGGAGTCCTTTTCTTTCACTTTAGCTTTTCCTTTTTCAGTTTATTTCAGTAATTGTTTTTCATATTTGATTCATGAATAATAAACTTAAAAAACAAGTAAGAAGCCCTTTAAAGTTTTCAGGATGACTGGTGAACTGTAGCTTATCCTGAAACAGCAGGTTGAGAGAGGTTAGAAATCAGGAGAAAAGGAGGGTGCACGATGGAAGAGTTTTACTGCCAAATTTCACTGTCCTGGTAGGCAGGTAGGGGTGTGGGCAACACAGTGGTTTATGGGCAGGCATTGTATCTCTGTGTGTTTTATTGTAGCTATATATATGTGTATGTGAATATATATATGTTGTTGTTATTATGTTCCATGGAGTTGGTGCCGACCCATAGCAACCCTGTACAGGCTTTCTGAGGCTGTATATCTTTACAGGAGCAGAAAGCCTCATCTTTTACCCACAGAACAACTGGTAGTTTCGAACTGCTGACCATGAGATTAGCAGCCCAATTTGTAACCACTCTGGTAGCGTAGTGGTTACGAATCGGGGTGTGAGCCTTAAGGTCAGCGGTTCGAAACTACCAGCCGCTCC
>NW_006408801.1:2294057-2308869 GCF_000296735.1 Chrysochloris asiatica | reverse complement strand
GTATATATATATCAGAATTGACTTGATGGCACTTAACAACAACAACATTGTTGTTGTTAAATGCCATTGAGTTGGTTCCGACCCATAGCAACCTTGTATAAGGTTTCTGAGGAGCAGCTGGTGAGCTTGACCCTCCGACCTTGCAGTTCAAACGGCTTTGCAATCTGGTGCATTAACCCACAGCGCCACACCAGGACACACACACTCTCTCTCTCTGTATGTGTATGTCTATATATATATATATGAAATATATGTGCCTGTGTGAGTGTGTGTGTGTACAGTCCTGGTGTGGAGCTTCGGGTTAATGTGCCGGACTGCAAAGTTGGTTTAAGCTGAAAGGTTGGTAGTTCAAGCTCACCAGCCACTCCCTGGGAACCCTATACTGGGTAGCTATGAGTCGGAACTGACTCGATGGCATTTAACAACAACAGCATATATACAACAAAACATTTTGCCGCTTCAACCATTTTTTACATGTATGATCCAGCACACCAACCACACACTCCATGAATAATAAACTTCTGAAGACTTGGCACGTGTGAAGATATAGTTCTTCTTCCCCTCACAAGAACATGAGGGGCTTCCAAACATCCGTGGGTAATGGACTGACAAGATGATGGGATTCATAATCCACACCCAGAGCCTCCAGAGCTCTGAGGGAGTGGCTCATCTTGCCTCCTGAGACTCACACCATCGTCCTTCCTTTGTAACCTTTTCCTTAGGAAGCTGTTTGGAATAACCTTGTTCTTGGGGCTCTGGAATCTCACCACGAGGTTGTCCTTTTCTCTCCATGAGGAAACAAGTCTCTCTGTTGACTACAACACCCTGTGTTACCTCTCGGGCTCTCGACCCTCTGCTTGTCCCACAACCTCTATTACTCCTGTTGGATGGATGTTGTACTTTCCAGACTCATCTTCCACATCTCATCTTCTGTGAACATGGACTTCATTCTAGAAGAATTCCTTACCTACCTCTTGCTCTCTTTTTATAAACATTAAAACATACGGTCTATTTGAGCAGTTATTCTACATGTTGTTGTTGTTGGATTGTTGTTGAGTTGGTTCTGACTCACAGAGATCCCATGGACAACAGGAGCAGGAGCTGTCTGGTCTGGCAGCACCCTCACAATGATTTCTGTGCTCATTGTTGTAGCCACTGTGCCCACCCATCTCCAAGGGTCTTCGCTTCCTCCACTCTGGTTCTCAAAAAACCCCAAATGGTTCTTTGCGTGCTTTCCCAGAGCACACATTTGCTCTTTCCTTGAGTCTCTTGAGCGCATCGGTGGCATTAAATACTCACACATGTAAGACCGCTATGACTGTGCTCTTTTCACCCCAATAGAAGCTCAGGTCCCCTTAAGCAATAACTCCCAGTAGCTTGTTTCTCCCGGCCTCCTGGGAGCTTCTAATAAACTTTCTGTCTGTAATGTAGCTATTTCACTGAAGTGGACCATCCAACATTTGTCCTTTAGTGTTTGATTTATTTTGTTCAGCATGCTGTCGAGATTTGTGAGCATCCAAGCATGCACCAGCATTTCGTCTCTTTATGGCTGAGAAATATCCCGTCATGTGGATGGTCCGCCCTGTGTTTATCCATCATCAGTTGTGTGTAGTGCTGATGGGAACATTGTTGTCCAATCTGGTTCTTTTTACTGACATGGGTAGTAGAACAATATAACTCCATGGTAATACTGTTCTCCTCAATAAAGATTATAATCCAATAACAGTGTAACCATCTTTCAAAGGAATTAAATTATTTTTATTGACAAGAATAACAATAATAAACATGATTATACAATGGTTTAACAATAGAAGCAAACATTGCTTCAGGTCTCATGGCCAGAATTGCATCATTTGGACGTATCAACACCGATTCCTGGTACCGATGATTACACTCATCTGGCTCCCTCTGCGGCTGGGGCTGCTGACCCTGCTTGTAGCCAAGGTGGACCCTGCACAAGACAGGGCCAGCAGGATGAAGGGAGGGGCCTGGATGAGTGGTGGGGAGACAGTCCCAGAATCTGTGCCTGGAAGCAGGGAGGTGACTTTCTGATCAGGATTCTGGCAGGGTGGGGAAGTCTCCCAGAAGGGTGCGATGTCTATGTAAAACCTGGGTGGCTTCCCCAGGAGCACAAACTCAACAGACATTAGTGGAAGCGCAAATGCCTCTCCTTTCTTGTGCCTTTACTACGGTTGTTGATGTTAAGTGCCGTTAAGTCGGTTTTAAATCCTGCAAAACCCAGTTCCTGTGCAAAGCAGAAACCTGTCAGAGAAGGGAAAGTAGAAACCACTACAGTGATGCACAAGTAAAACTAACCCTGTCTAAGGGAGAACATTTACAAGACCTGCAGAGAAAGGTCATGCCAGGGAGGACCGGCTCTCCCAGGCTTCTCTTGCGTTACAGTGTTTCACACAAATAACAGCTGTCTTCCGAGTTTGTTTACCAATCTCTCCCTCTCTTCCTCCTTCAGGAGCCATTTTCGTGCACATTGCTATGCTGAATTCCCCATGTTGCTATATATACATATGTTGTTGTTGTTATTGTCAGGTGCCATCGAGTCGGAGCTGACTAATAGCGACTCCATGAACAGCAGAATGAAACAATGTCCGATCCTGGGCCAACCCCACCACCGCCGCCACACTTGAAGCCATCAATGATGTCACCTGGCTGATCCATCTCGCTGGGGGTCTTCCTCTTTTTCTCTGACCCTCCACCTTACCCAGCATGGCATCCTTCTCCAGCAACTGTTTCCTCCGGACAATATGTCCAAAGTATGAGAGACGAAGCTTAGCCATCTTGGCTTCCAGGGAGCACTCTGGTTGTACTTCTTCCAAAACAGATCTATTGGTTCTTTTGGCAGTCCATGGCACTTTCAGTATTCTCCTCCAACACCACAACTCAAAGGCATCAATTCTTCTATGATCCTCCTTATTCACTGTCCAGCTTTCACATCCATATGAAGTTATTGTAGAGTTGTTAAAATATATACATATATAGTATAGCACGTTTACAAAAACACCCCCCCGGAGGAGAAATCAGTTGTTAAGCCAATGTAGATAGTGGGTGCTATTTGCATAAAAATACAGTATTAGCACTGTGGTGACATCCAGTTTACAGTTTTGACTAAGTGACATCTCTGCGTCTACTAACACTAAGCAAACCTAGGGACTGAATGTGATTCTGTAGGACGGCTGACCACAAACTTGGCTGTTCAAGCCCACCAGCCGCTCCACGGGAGAAAGAGGCAGCTCTCTGGGCCTGCACAGATTTACACTCTCGGAAACCGCATACAGGGTTGCTATGAATCACAAACGACTTTACAGCACTTAGCAATAACAACACAAACTTAAAACGGGATGTGCTCCATTAGCCCTTTAATGTTGTTTAAGAAGGTTAAGTACCTCGGGGTTGAGAAAGTGGAGGCTGTCTGTGAGACGAATTGACATACCAGCTGCGACAATGAACTCAGCAGACCATTGGTCAGTCACTTGATGCTGTTATATAACATGGCTCCATGAGTTGGAGCCAGCTCGATGACATCAAAACCAAAACAAAAGCAAGTTAACTGCAGTCGAGTATGATTCCTGGTAATCCCGTGTGTGCAGAGAGGATTTCCAAGGCTGTGACGTTAGGAGTAGATTGCTGCCAAGGTAGACTTATTGTTTCGTAGTTGAGAGTTTAATCACATCAAAACTCATTATTGGGAGATGGTTATGGTTCTGTCAAACATACCATTGATGCTGGTGGAGGAAGCCGAGTCTAGCCAGGCCTCCAAACAGATCCACAGCTTACCACTGGATGCCACACGTACAAGAACATCTTCAATTTCTCAGTGTCCATTATACCAGGGGATTTCGAAATCAGACAAAGTGAATCTTCATGGCAGAGTGGTGTGAGCCCCAAGAGACGGGAGGGAAAATGTCTTCCGAAATTGTAAGAATTGTACTTGGAGACATGTAATTCATAAACCATTCTATGAATTCAGAACAATTCCGGGTTCAACTGACTGTGAACTTTAAATGTTTAAATGCAGGGAATAAATCTGAGGAAGCTCAATTGGTTGTTGTGAGCAGAATTAAAATAGAATGCAAGAGAAAATGCTTCCAAACACAGTGGGTGTGATTATAATCTCCTAGGGCACACCCTCTGCTTCCTTTACAGGAGGGCCAGAATGGTCATTTGTTCTGTCCACAGCTGGCATGCGGACTCACAGACTCACACATAGTAACAGCCCAGGCTGTCTGCGGAGGAGTGCAGTGCCATGGCAGCCCCAGCCCCAAATCTCAATGGGATTTGTTTGTAAGTCAGAGCAGATCCATTAACATCACTTACTCAAATGTCTGTCTAAGTATATGGATTCTATGGAGGCTATGCATAGAGACATTAAACAAACACTTTGTTAGGGTCAAACTTCTTTAACATAATAATACAGTAATGACAATAATAAAGTTTTGATGTGGCTCTCAAAGTCTAGTCTGTTTATTACTAGACACCACTAACCCAGTTTATTGCCCTGAATTGTTAATATCATAGGCTTCATTGGCTAAGTTTGTAACTATGCTAAGTCATCTGTTAGTGACCTGGGGACTGCTTGTATTTGGGTCACTAGAAGATTAGCAAAAACCAAAGTCACTGTGATCGTGGTGATTCCAACTCTGTGGCCCTGTACAGTGGCATCTCTGTAGGGTTTCTGAAGCTGCGAATCCTTAAGGGGGCAGACTGCTTCATCTTTCTCCCGCAGACTGACTGGGGGATTTGAACTGCTGACCTTTCAGTTAGCAGTCAAGCGTTTAACCATTACAATGCCAGGGCTCCTTATAGATTGTTGCTGTTAACTGTCATTCAGTCATATAATTTATTGTCCCTGGCTTCATATCTATCTCATTGTCAACTTGTTGTCTTTGAGCTGGAAAATGACCTTGTCACCAGACCAAAAACAGCTGTGTGTAGGGGTCTTCCACAATCCCATCCTGACGTGGACACGCAAACAGGACTCCTCCCACATTTGGGGGAGAAGTATTTGGTATAGCATTTTAAATATCTCATATTAAAATCCATTTTCTACTTGCTTTCTTTTCAGGTCGACAACTGAACTTTCGGTAATCCCCCTTTATAGATGTGAAAGGGTTACTGGCTGTTGGTTTAATTAAGAGTGCAGCGGTATGGAAATGAATAGGATCTCTGCCTCATTAATTCCCCTGGAATTTTGTACAGCAAGAGGGGGTGGAAGCAACATTACACAACAAAATATGAGCGGGGCAGGGGACTACGTGAAGGAATGGAAATCCTATCATCAGATGTTCTTACAGAGCTGAATTCTGTGTGGAAACTGTACTCTTGTGCTTTTGGTAATTGAAAGAAAGTCTCAACATTGTCAGCAATTGGGAATGTGTGTGCATGTCCTTGTTCAAAACTAAAGTGGACTTTCTTGCATTGAGAAGATATGACTGGTTTAACAGTTATTTATGTAATACATTAAAACAGGGCTTCTTAAAGTTATGTTTTTTTGTATTGTCCCTCCACCCCAAAATGCACTTTATGATGAGAAATGTTCGTAAAAACAGGTGATAAAATTAGATCCTGGTGCGGCGCTGTAGGATAAGCATTGGATTACTAGCCATAAGGCTGGCAATTCAAACCCACCAGTCGTTCCTTGGAAACACTCACCTGGTCGCTGTGTGTCAGAACAGACTCAACAGACTTTACAACAACAAGGTACTGCTTCCAAATACAATGGGTGTAATTATAATTTCATAGGACACAGAGTCCCTGTAGAAGGTTTCCAGGAGAGGCTGGTGAATTTGAACCACCGACGTTGAGGACCAATGCCTTATCCCACAGCGTCACACCAGGACTCCACAGCAAGGTATACAAGATCTGAAATTGAGGTTAACACGCCGGACTGCAAAGTTGGTTTGAACTGCAATGTCGGGGGTTCAAGCTCACCAGCTGCTCCTTGGAAACCCTATACGGGGTCGCTATGGACCAGAATCGACTTGATGGCACACAACCACCAACCACCACTAGCAATTTGCCTAAAAATTGCTTTCCTCTTTGGTGTTTGTGCAAGAGCTGGATTGTAGTTTTATAATAGTGAGGTATGGGGAGGAGTTGGAGAATGGAATGCTTGTCTCCCACCCCATAAGGATGAGCGAATTCATTTTTAGGAGATAAAAAGGAGGTGTAGAATGTGCAGTTTGAGGGTCCCTTTTGCTTGCACAAGAGCCTTGTTTTGCTGCAAGCGGAGTGGAGGGTCAGCTCACCTCACAGCTCACCTCACAGCTCCCCCCCCCCCCGGCAGCAGTCTCTCCTCCTTGCAGTTGGTTCAGTTTGTCAGTATGTCCGAGTGTCCGAGGATGACTTTTTTTTTTTTAACAGAGTTCTGCATGTAGTGGATGACTGGGTGGCCTTGTCCCTCCGAGTGTAGTGCATCTTGTCTGTGCTTGTTTCTAGAAGGAAAGACTGCACAGTGGGGTACAAAGCCCCGAGGGGAAGGCCCGGGATTGCACAGGCTGCAAGTTAGACAAAACACCCTGTTCCCTCAGGGACAGTCTGCAAAAAAAAAAAAAAAAAAAAAAACGCCGGTTCCCCTGGGGGACACGGGTTTACTAGCTTTGGAATTTAACAGGAAAAGCAAAGTGCTTGTGAATTCGGCAATAGCTCCGAGCTAAGGTTGGCCTGCTGCAATCAAAGCTCAAAGCTGCCCATAGGCTCTGTCTTTCTCTGTGGAGCTGGGTCCACTCTGGAGAAGCCTGGCATCCTGGTGGTGCTGACAGTGAATACATTCACCTGCTCACCAAGAGGTACCTCAGAAGAAAGGCCTGGCTCTCTACTTTCCCAAAACCAGCCACTGAAACCCCTGTGGAGCACAGTTCTTCTCTGCCACACATACCATGGCCTTGCGTCAGAGTCAGCTCTGTGCTGGGTGGAACAGCAGGAGGGAGCGGTGGGGGAGGGGACAGAGAGACAGCTGGGTCTTGAATGGAAACTGTTTTTAAATATCTGTGATTTGGAGTGTGAGTCCGAGATACGGCTGGGCATGAACATTTCAAGCACATTCGACACAAACAAAGAAAATGTTGAAGTCCATGAGGGGAATGATTCTAGAAGCAGACCCATTCTTAGGTCTTCAGCTTTTAAAAACAAATGTAGTAAATGAACGTATGCATTTATAGTAAGAATTAGATTAGCAACTACATGGCTGGAGGCTGAGGGGCAGTACTATTAGGAAAAGGACTTCCATTGAGCCCTGGTGGCACTAGGGTAAGCACTGGGCTGTGAACTACAAGGTTGGCAGTTCAAACTCACCAGAGGCTTCGCGTGAGAAAAATGAAGCTGTCTCCTCCTGTAAAGATTTGCAATCTTGGAAACCCCATGCAGGGTTGTTACGAGTGGGGGTAATTCCACAGCCATGGGCTCTTTGTTTTACTGTACAATTAAGGCGCTCTTCTGGCACCGTGAGTTAAGCATTGGACTGCTAACCGGAAACCACCCCACCTGAGGAAGATACGACAGCCTGCGTGGCAGCCTTAGAAACGCCACGAAAGCGGTCTGCTGTGTCCTAAAGAGTTACTAGGAATCTGTCTGGACTGGGCAACAGTGGGTTGGGTGATGTGCAATTAATACAATTTTGAGTTATTTCTACATTTTCATTTTTCTTGTTCATAATATCTTGGTAAGTTCGATTCCCACTTTGCAGATAAGGTAACAGACATGAAAATTTTACTAAATCCAGGTTCATACTTTTGCCTTCAAATGACACTGAGGGACACTGTCAGAATTCTTGTTTGTTTGGTATCTAGCTGTAGCCTCATCTTTTTGAGAGATTTCACTTTGATACCAGCATCAGGGCACACTGCTGTCTGTTGGGAAAACAAACCAAAACCAGTGTTTTCCAGGTAGCGCGATTGTGGAAAGACTTTGTTCAGGATTCCAGGAAGCTCAGAGAGTCAAATTTCCAGCAGTAGTGACAATACATAGGACCTGAGTCACGCTAGTCTGAGGGCTGGCCCTGATTTCTTACGTTTTCTACGTTTATTTCCCCTGACCTAATTCCTTCCCTCCTTTGGCATTCTTTTGTGTCTTGTGTATGTTTCTATATATTTATGTCCAACCAGTTATTGTGACAAAATCTAGGTAACAAAGCTTTTCACTTTACAACTTCCTGCCTTTCTTTATATGCCATGCCGAGCAGCTATTACTACTAAGCATTTCCAAAATGTTTTCATCCCCCAAACAGAAACGCAGCACCCCTTAAACCAGAACCCTCCCCCATCTGGACCCCAGGTCGTTTTGAACCACAAGGTCGGTGGTTCAAACTCACCAGTCGCTCCTCGGAAACCCTATACAGGGTGGCTACAAGTCAGAACGGACTCAACTGCACTCAACAACAGGAAACTTCGTTAATGTGGTGGCACGCATCAGAACTTCATTTCTGTTTATGGCTGATGCGCCCGGCATTGTATCTTGTGCACATTGTGTTTTCCCATTCTTCTGTTGATGGGCACTTGGATGGGGTCCACCTGGGGCTCTTGTGGCTAGTGTTGCTGTGACCGTGGGTGGACACGTATCTGAGTTCCTGCCTCCCAGGCTCTGGGTTCAGGGGCAGCACTACCATTGCTGGGGTGGATGCCAACTCTACTTAACATGTTGAGGACCACGCCGCCTCCCACAGCAGCCGTACCATTTGGCATTCCCACCAGCAATGGAAGAGCGTTAACATTTTCCACACTTTTGTCAACATTGTTACTTTGTGAGAGGAGCCTGGTGATGCTATGGTTAAAGCACTCACTCAGCTGCTAACCAAAGGTAGGCAATCCACGACACATACAGCAAACAACAGTGGGTGTGGTTTGGCTTACACCTCCCTTTTGGTTAGTGATGAATTAATGGGGTCCTGATGTAGCACTGAAGGGTAAGCACTGGATCTCAAGGTCAGTTAGAAATGCAAACTCGGCAGTTCAAACCCACCATCCGCTCCTCAGAAAACCTATATAGGGTTACTATGGGTCGGAACTGACTCCATGGCACTTAATAACAACAACAGTGACTAACGATGTTGAACATCTTGTCATGTTATTAGTTCTTTACTTTCTTGATTACAATGTCTATTCAGTGTATTGTAGATAATTTAAAAAGTCACCTCACATCTTTTGAGAAATTCAGTAAAATAATTTTCATAGACACCCACTCTCAACCCGTTAGTAGACATTCATGCATAAATGTGGAAAATGCAGTAATTTACCAAAGTGCAAACCACCTGTAAGCAGAACAAAAACTGGAAACCAGAGCTGGTGACAATGTCTTAAAAACACTAGTATGAAAAACAAACAAACAAACAAACAGATTTGGGCTTTGTCCTGGTGTTATAGATTGAAATATACCCCCAAAATATGTGTAGTAAGTCCTAGCCCCTGTAACTGTGGTTTCAGTCCCCTTTAGGAATAGGGGTTCTTTGATATATTGATGCAGCCACATCTGTGTGGATGTGGTTTAAGCCAATCACTCTTGAGATATCAAAGAGCAGATTAGAATGGAGAAGGGGGTAGATAGATACCGAGTTACCTGAGATCTCTAAGGAACCTAAGGAGCTTCCGGGAAGAGCCAACACAGACAAAGAGCTCTCCACCCCCACTGCCCCCCAGAGCTGGCTCCCTGAATCTGGACTTCGAGCCTGCTAAACTGTGAAAAACTACATTTTTGTTTGTTAAAGTCACCCCAATGGGTACTTCTGTTTAGCAGCATTAAGGAATTCACTATAATATCATCTTTGAAATAGTCAGGTGGCAGGCATAGCCCAGGACAGCAGTGAGGGGATGGGGGGTGGAGGTGGGAAAGGTTAAAGTCACAGCAGCAGTCAAGAAGTCAGACAACGTATTGCATTAGGCAAATCTACTGCACAAGGCCTTTTTAAAGTGTTGAAGAGCAAAGATGTCAGCTTGAGGACTAAGGTGCACCTGACCCAAGCCATGGTATTTTCAATAACCTCATATGCATGCAAAAGCTGGACCGTGAATAAGGAAGACTGTAGAAGAATTGATGCTTTTGAGTTGTGG
This sequence comes from Chrysochloris asiatica, assembly GCF_000296735.1. NCBI lineage: Eukaryota > Metazoa > Chordata > Mammalia > Afrosoricida > Chrysochloridae > Chrysochloris > Chrysochloris asiatica. Next base: position 2,298,814 of record NW_006408801.1, on the reverse strand, counting down.
TGTTGGAGGAGAATATTAAAAGTACCATGGGCTGTCAAAAGAACAAACAGATCTGTGTTGGAAGAAGTGCAGCCAGAGTGCTCCTTGGAGGTCCGAATGGCCAGACTTCGTTTCTCATGCTTTCTGACATGTTGTCAGGAGGGACCAGTCAGTGGAGAAGGATATCATGTTTGGTAAGGTGGAGGGTCAGAGAAAAAGAGGAAGATGCCCAGCAAGATGGATTGACAAAGTGGCAACATTAATGTGCTCAAGCGTGGCGACAATTATGAGGTTGGCCCAGGATCGGGCAGTGTGTCATTCTGCTGTGCATAAGGTCGCTATGAGTCAGGACTGACTCTATGGCACCTAACAACACACAGCCTATGGACTGAGATATACTTTAAAAAGTCCAAGTGTATAAAATGCTCTAGCAATCAAATAGAACTTCCCACGGTTTTTCTTTATCACTCGCACCATAATGTTGCAATTAAAAACCCCCAAAGTACATGGAAATGTGAGTTTCCTGAAATCTGCACAGTTTACTGAAATTGTCAGAAATCACACTATTTGTCTTATTGCAAAGTTCCGTTTTGGCCCTGAACCTCTCCCAGGGTCATTGGTTTTGTATCTATCTGGGACACATGGACATGCCTCCATTCCTCTACAACAGACACCTGTTCAAGCCGATGTCCGTGCCAGGTAACAAGGTCCTAGAAATACAGACATGATTCTTCTTGTTATTTTTAAAAATATATGCAATAAAACAGTCATCAGTGCTCAGTGGTGTGGATGACATTCTTCAAGTCACGTGACCGGCCTCACCCTCCTTTTTGGAGTTCTTTCTTCCCCGTGAGCACACACTCACTGGCTCTAAGGTCTCTGTTTAATTTTTCCAGTTGTTGCTGATAATTGGATCCCATGTAGATAGCTCTTAAAAGAGCAAATGCTTAAGGCAAATATTATTTATTAGTTTAGGTAGCTATTGTTTGTTTTCAAACACGTTGGGGGATATTTTTGGCTTAAAGATGATCTCAGGGAAACAGTTTCAGGGGTTCGTCTGACCTTCATGGTCCCAGGAAATGTGGAGTCCATGAAAATCTTATATTCTGTTCAGCATTTTGCCCCTTTTTGATAAGGATTCATCTATGGAATATTTGGTCACAATGGTTGGCAATGGCGCCATACTGTTCTTCTGGCCTCATGTCCAAGGAGATAGTTGTTCAAGGAGGCCATTCCATTTTCTCTTACTATTTCCTGAGGCTCCTCTTCCCTCGGACTCTGCCACCCACTCCCACGTCCACTGAGTAGGTTCTGACGCATGGAGACCTGATATATACTCTTCCAAACTGAAAATCTTTATATGAACAGACAACCTCATCTTTCTCCCTCAAAAAGGCTGGCGAGTTTGAACTGTCAGCCTCTCAGTCAGCAGCCCAACACCTAGTCCATTGTATTGGGTGAAGTTGTGCCTTGGATGACAGACAAGCATCTGTCTTAGCTCAGTCTCTAGAAAGATAAACTCTGTTAAGCAAAGGTTCCTCCTTGAACCCTTTCATGTTTGGACATAGTCATTAACTCATCAGGTGCCAATGTAGCCACATCTCTGATCCTTTTTATCAATTTTAATTTTAAAATTTCCGATTACTATGAGCCCCTCTAGTTTTTTAGTAAACAAACTGCTCAGAAGTCATAAAGGGGCATAATCTGGTTCTAAGAAGAATAAACTTCAGCAACATGGGTACCGTCACACTGGTGTCTGTGTGGGAAGAAGGTGAGGTAGGTTTCTGCTCAGATATCTTCTGAAACTCACTAGGTGAGCAAAGAGCAACAGATGGCTAGAGAGAATCTTAGAGAATAAGCATTCTCGAGGAAGGAGAATATTTGTTGTTGTTGAAATTATCATGACTCCGTTGATGAGTTTATTGGTGCTCTTGCCTGGCCCAGGTCCATGGACTGTAAGTTGGTTTCCTCATTTGATTTTTAGTTCTGCAATGATGGGCACAAGTAATCAGTCATGCATGGCGAACCTTAAGGAGGTTCCGGGAGGAGAAAGTAAGTGGTTTTGCTGTTTGGAAGGTGTTGGTGCTAATAAGTCAGAATCTACCTCTGAGGTAATTAACTTTCTGCTGTATGATCAGAAGGAACCCTGGTAGCATAGTGGCTTGTGAGGTGGGCTGCTGATCTCAAGGTCAGCAGTTTGAATCTACCAGCCGCTCCGAGGGAGACAGACGAGGCTTTCTGCTCCCGTAAAGTCTGACAGCCTTGGAAACTGTATACAGAGCTGCTGTGAGTCAGAACTGACTCAACGGCACACCACCACCATGATTAGAAAGAGGAATAAGAAACATCTTTCCATCCAAGTGTCTTTATTGAATTTGTCTCCCTTTAAATGAATTCTGCCTTGTGGCCAGGCTTCTTTCTGAACCACATCTGTGGCATTCCGTATCAGCTCTTCTGAAGCCAGCTGCTAAGGCAAATGTGTCGCTTTAGTTGAAGTTAAGAACAGATTTAAGGGCTGTCTACCTGCTAGAGTCACCAAAACACTGCAAATGGAGACAAATGCCACAGCAACCACACCAACCACGAGTGTATTTGTCCCAAGGCTTTCTTCTCAAGGAGGACTGTGCGGGGACCCTGTGAGTCTACGTGGTGATTTTGATTTGTGAATGCCATCTTTGTCATGACCCCAAAATAGGCACAACTACAGCCGGTAAAGGGACTCTATGTTATAGTCAGAATAGTATAGGGGTCATCATGGAGTCTTTCTTCTGAGCAGGGGAAATAACAAAAAAGATACATTGTTAAAAATGCTGATTTTGTGGGAAAGTCCTTCAGATTTTTGTGGCGGGGAAAGGAGCAAGGCCCTGTGCAGATTATCACACACACGGGCACATCCTGGAAGGGATTTCCTGCTAGGATTATACCCACTGAAAACTAGGGGCAGGGCAGAGTAGTAGCCTTGGAAGAGGCGTCTCTAGACTGGCGGAGAGACCAACAAATCTCTCTATAAAAGTGTTGTTTCCAGCAATGCCCAGGCCGAGACAAAGACTCAGCCTAAGGCACAGCCACAGTTGGACCCAAAATTGTCCCACAGACGAAAGACAAAGACTGCTCTAGAGACAGTTCCTGCGTGTAAGCACCGGCAGTCACACGAGGAGTCATCTGTGTGTGTGGTTTATAGAAGAGCTTATCATTTATGTCATGGCTTACTGTTGGATTCATCTCCTACAGCAGAGTTAAGATGGAAAGCGCAGCCTGGAATCAAACCCTAAAGCAAAATAAAACACCATCTCACTGTGCTCCAGAGTCCAGGAGCCTGCCATCCTGTGTGGAGAAGTCGATGGATGATATAATCCCATGGAAAGGACAACATTGAGGGACAGGGAGCCAGCGTTAACAGTGGTATCCAGCGTGCATGAGAACTTGTGGAAAGGGAGCAGGCTTGTGCAATTCTTGTTGTTGAGTTAGTTCCGGCTCATAGCAACCCTGTATAGGGTTTCCAAGGAGCGACTGATGGGTTTGAACTGCAGACTTCATGGTTCTAACCAATCTTGTGATCCAGTAGTGCAGATTTTCACCCAAAATGGGAGGAAGTAAAAGAAATGGATCAGCACATACATAACCGCAACTCATTAGTGCTACCCATGCAAGGTGGGATGAAATGATAATGGAATTTTTCCAGGAGCTGTTGGAAGCCCCCTGGTATGTTAATCCACTGCTGACCCCTCTCTTGTCTCTTCCGCCATATTCTAAACACAGTGTGCATTCTGGGAGGTTTTAAGTTCTGTGAATAACCAACGAACGATCTTAGGAAAGTGAGGAGTGCTATTTGGGGACCATCTGTAATTAAATAAACAGCCAATTTCCATTTATACATGAAATGGGTGCCCACTGTAAACAATGCCTAGACAGGCAGCTGCTGGGCTGCTCTGGTAGCAAACATTCCCCATAAACACTTGTCGGCAATGAGCAGAGACCCACCCTGAAAACTGTAGAGTTCAGTTCATTCTGAGAGCTGAGGGAGCCCATTGTCCTTCTGCCTTAGCTGTAATTTAGAAAACCCCCATAAAGTCACACGTGGTGAATTAACATTAAATATTTACTAATAAGCACTGAACTGTCTGTTCGTGGCACTTAAATTTTGTGCATGCATATTTAATAGCTGTTTTTTGGTTTGTCTTGCGAGGCATGCTGTTGTACCAAGCTTTCGCATCTAGCTTCCAGACAGGGTCATTTGGGATGTTCTTCATGCCCATTCTTTATTCTTAGTTGCCGAGAGCCTTTCTTCTCCAAATTCACTTGAGGGGGGAGCCCCAAAAGCCGAGCAAATCTTTAGATGAGAGCCAAGGAAAATAGGTGTTCCCTTCTCTAGCTTCTTCATTCACCAGAATTATTTATGAAACTATAAATTGTCCCACATGCATTCAGTCATTAGTGTTGCTGACTTGTCTCCACCCACATATTGCAATCAACCCAAATAATTCAAAATTGGAAAAGCTTTCTTGGGGATTTCAGGTATTTACAGAAACAGCATCCTTAATCATTCCAGTCTACTTTGTGTGTATGAAAAGATTCCACAGGTGAAATTTGGGCAATACAATGCTGGATATGGTTTCAGGAACTCTACTCGGAAGACTTCACAGATTCAGAAGAGGCCGGGGAACGAGGGACATCATTGCTGATGTCCGGTGGATCTTGGCTGAAAGCAGAGAATATCAGAAAGATGTTTACCTGTGCTTTATTGACTACGCAAAGGCTTTTGATTGTGTGGATCATGA
>NW_006408801.1:2289639-2292891 GCF_000296735.1 Chrysochloris asiatica | reverse complement strand
ACGATAAGCAATGGACTGCTAACCACAAGGTCCCCAATTGGAGCCCACCAGCCACTTCATGGGACAGAGCCTCATCTTTCTCCTCCCATGTAGATTTAAAGTCTCTGAAACACTACACAGGGTTGCTATGAATTGGAATGGACTCAAAGGCACTTAACAACACCAACAATACTTCATTGATGGTGTCCTAGTGTAGTGAGATAGGATAAACACAGGGGTGCTAACTGCAAGGTTGGGGGACCCATCAGCTGCTCCTCAGAAACTCTATACAGGTTCTGAGTCGGAATCGACTCAATGGCAGTTAACAACAGTTCTGCATTGATATGTGAGCAGTTACTTTGTGTTAAAACAAGGCAAACTCATCTTAGCTACTAAGAAGGGGGTTCTTACAAGTTACAGCAGACATGGGTCTCTGGACTCACCTTCCCAGCTCTCAAATTTGTGTGCATTGCAGAGAATCGTGGAGAGAGGAAATATGTGAGAAGTATAATGTCACTGAGAGCAGATACAACCCTGACTATATTTACATGCCGGAGAAACACAAAAGAACCTTGAGCAGGCCAGAGGAGGGCCGAATGCCTGCTGTGGAAACGCAAATTGTGTATGAAAAAGTTTGCCCGTTCCTTGATCTGACTTGTACATTTTCAACATGTGGAAATGATTAATGCATCCTTGTCCTTGTAAAAAGACTGAAGAATGCAGAAGAGGGTCGCAGAATTTACCTTCAATCAAAGCCATCTCCAAATACTAGAAAACTATGAATTAAATGTCAAGTGTGTAACTGTAAGCAATACATAGATTTACGATTCCATACATGGATATATGCCATTTACATCTATATAGTTGGAGTCCTGGTGGGGTACTGTAGGATAAGCACTGGACTGCTAACCCCAAGGTCAGCAGTTCAAACCCACCAGATGCTCCTCAAAAACAACATATAGGGTCACTATGAATCAGAACCGATTCGACGGCACTTAACATCTCTGTAATCAGTTGAGTTGTGGAGTGCCTTTCTTTGTGTATTACTTAAGCTATAGGGATGAACTGTGTGCTTTCTTCTGTGAGTCAGACTTAACTGAGTTTGTTAAGAACTCATCACACTTTGACTCTCAGGTTGTAAGAAGCCACAATTGGCAGTGACCATGTCTGCCATCCACACTAGTGCAAATCGTGCATCACAGTGTGCAAACATGTGGGCGTTTCTACTCCTGTTCTCCACACCATCTGCCCTTGATTGCATTGTGCACCCCAAAATACGTGTCAACTTGGTGAAGCCATGAACCGCCATCAGTGTGGGATTGCCTGTCCTCCATGTTGTGATTGGATGTGGTTATCCTCAATATGTATTGTAAATTGTTGTTATGTGCAACTCACAGAGTTTCCAAGGAGCAGCTGGTGGGTTTGAACTGCTGACCTTGTGATTCGCAGTCCAGTGCCGATCCTGTGCACCACACCAGGAGTTGGGATTAGGGTGGGCTGTATTTTGAGTCCCACCCTTGTTTGAGTGATACCTTTTATCTTCTAAGAGATCAAAGAGGAGAGAAAGAGAGAGGAAAAGGACTTCATCGTTACCAAGAAAGAAGAGTAGGCAATGGACTATGTCTTTGGATCGGGGTCCTGCACTGAGAATCTCCTAGACCCAGGGAAAGACTGGCACCAAGACACATGGAGATCTCCAAGGAATGCAGGCCCACAGATGTTGAGAGGACACAAGGGCCTTTCCCCAGAGCAGACAGAGGGAGAAAGCCTTCCCCTAGAGCCGTGACCCTGAATTCAGACTTCCCCTAGAGCCGGGACCCTGAATTCAGACCCCTAAACTGTGAGAAGGAGACCAGGTGTGGCTCTGTAGGATAAGCACTGGACCACAAGGGTTATGGATCTCAAACTCACCAGTCACTCCTGTACACGGTCACTATGATTCAGAACCTACTTGATGACTTAACAACCACCACAAACTGGGAGGCTATCTATTTCTGTTTGTTACCAACGACTTGCAGTATTTCTGTCCTAGTGGCATTAGATATGCACACACACCCCACACCACACACACACTCACACACTGTGCCCCTAATGCACTCAACACCTACACACCTGCACGCACACACATCATGCATGCAGGAAGAAAGGTTCTGGAAGCTCTGGAGCCTGCCTGTAGAATCAGGAGTAAACGCTGCGGACAGAGAGAGCAGCAGCTGTTAACAGCAGCCATGAATATTAGCCTGGAGACCCACAGTCAAAGGGGGCGGCCTGCGCTGCAGACTAGTCAACAGGGCCACTTTGGGTTGTCTGTGATGGACTCCACCTCCACAGGGCCAAGAACCTGGAGTGAGAAGATAGGATTACCCCCAGAAGGCCAAGCACTTCATTTAGAGCACTTCACAGCCAACTAAAAGCCCTGCCCCGGCCCCTCTTCCTTATCTTTAACTCTCCCTCCGCTTCCTCCTGTCCCTCCCTCCTTTAAGTCCCCTCCTCATTTACCAGGCAAGCTTTTCTGGAGTTGAATTAGAATTCCGGTTCTCAGATTCAACTTATCTTAAAGAACTATGGCCGACGTCGAGTACTTGGGGTGAAGAAAGTGAGTTTAAAAAACAGACACTAAGAGTTGGACTTTGAAAGGATAAAAGTAAACAACGAAAATCCTTTCTAAATTGTTGTCTTGGAGAAGGTCTGCCTTTCCTGCGGGGTCCTTTGATCTTGATGGAGTACTTGAAGGAATTGGTGCTGGACATGTGAGCACACCCAGAAGTCAGCAATCAGGAAGTCAAAAAACGCGCACTCACCGCGCACTTGATCTTACACGCGTGTCTGAGACAGCTGCAAGGAGATCCACATGGAAATCCCTATTCTAGGCTGAACGCTTAGGTGCCTAACTCGGCCACAGACGCGTCCCTAACCATCTCGCAAGAGTGGACACGTGTGTGTTTGTGTGTGTGTGCGTGTATGTGTGTGTGTGTAGCGTGATTCCGGGAGATTAGTGCAGTCCTGATGTGCCCCTGAGTCATCCGTGTCTCCCGACTTTCCCGCAGTGGGGCCCAACTTTGTGCTGAGGAGACAATAGTACACAGTGTGTGCGTTCCGCGCAGGGCAGACCATTTCTCTCACTGGGGGAAGACTCCAGCCTGCGCTCTGCGGCGACCCCCGCGACTCCCCTTGGCCAGACGCAGCCCCCAGAACTGGGTACAGGTCCCAACCCCCCCAAGGTTGGCAAGTCCGGGTAGCGCGCGGGGACCCGGGGCGGGGCGCGGGGGGTCG
>NW_006408801.1:2276479-2289416 GCF_000296735.1 Chrysochloris asiatica | reverse complement strand
CGCGGGCGGAGCCGGACCGCCCAGCGTCTCTGCTCCGCAATGCCGGGCGCGGGGACTTGGGGCGGTGGGGAGTCCGCGAGGTGTGTTACCGCAGTGGAGGTTGGGGGGAGGGCGGCCGGGCGCGGGGAGGTTCAGCTGGGCACCCCGGGCCCGGGGCGGCGCGGGCAGGGAAGCCAGGCGCCCTCCAGCCACCCGGAGACAAAGAGCAAATTGCCCGACTTGAAAGTCAGCGCGCCGGTCGTTGAAGGTGGGTGCTGGGTTGGGCCTAAGCCGCCCTGCGGGGACTGCGGGAGATGCCGGTGTGCGGGGGCTCCCCGCACCCGATATGCAGGGAGCCCCTGAACGATTGTCGCTTTAAACAAGTGGTGCCTCTGGGCACAGAGCGTGAGGCCTGCAGGGGTGGGCAGGGCCAGGGGTTCTTAGAGTGGTGAGCCCCCACCTCCCTCCGCCCCGCGCTGCGGTCGGGTGGGTTCCAGGGAGGCATGGATGGCCCTCTGTGCCCGCGGATAGAAAAGACCAGAATGCATGGGGCTTGGTGGTGGGGAAGATGAGCAACCCCCCCGTTGCCCTTTCCTGAGAGAGCTAACATAGTTAGGATCCTGACGTCCCTCCAGCCGCGTCGCTGAATCTTTGAGAAACTTTGTATGAATAAGTTTGTTCAAAGGCAGTCAAGGGGGGCCGTGTGCGGGGACAGGTCGGTGGGCAGTGCCAAGCCGACCTTGTTTGCTGGAATCAGCGAACCTCTGCAGTTCGGGGCCCGAGAGCCCTGCGGAGGCCCCGGGCAGCGCGGATTATCCGCGCTAAGACGCGTATGCAGTAGCCAGCACCATCCCGAGCGGGAGGGCCGCGTGGCTGCAGCTCCCATACTTTGCTTCGCTTGGGCAGCGGTGGGTCTGGATGTGCCAAGACAGTGGGCTCGGCCCTCCTTCAAAACCTCTGCACTCTGTGCGTTATTGAATCCAGATGCACAGAAAGCCATTTGCTGCCTTTTGGTTGGTTTACATGTTCTGAAAAGGCGATTGGTGTAACCTGTGGAATTTGAAATGCAAATAAAAGTCTGGGAGTAGAGGCAGAACAAATCAGCATTTATAAAGTGAAAAAGATTCAATGTCTTTGAAATCATTCCAAGGGGGATAAAAACAACGGAAAAACAAAAACTGGGGGTGGGGTGGGATTTTCAAGGGAGTGGATTGTGACGTCAGGCCTTTTTTGGAAAAGACGTTATTTTTAAGGTCGGAGAAGAGGCTCTGCCGAGGATTTACAGGAAAAACAGATTACAAGATTAACATCTGTTAACACGACCGTTTATCTCCAGCCTAAAATAGGTCAGTTCCTTCTTAAGGACGCGCGATTACTGGCGCAGGATTCCATAATGAAATGGAAACCACGAGTTCATCTATTAGGGATGAGCGTTCGTGATCATCTGGCCCGTGAGAAAGAGTTTTTAATGTGGCGAGCAGGGAAGCGCAGAGTCCCTTTTGGGGGCTAAGATCCGCTCTTCCCCTAGCGTCCACCCTACCCAGTGTCCGCCCCTCCTCTGGACTCCTCGCCACCCCCACTCCGGTTTCTAATTTCCCTTTCCACTGAGGCTGGAAGTGCAACATATATTTACATGGGGATCGTCTGACGCCCCTCTCGTTAGAGGGCAAACTTGCGGACGCGCTGATGACTAACTTTCAGTGCTTGGGCGTATTTACCATTAAATGGAACGGGGTGTGTGTGTGGGGGGGGGAAAGGAAGGCAAAAGCCTGACTAAGTCGCCTAGCACTGCGTCTCGCGGCCCGGGTGTGAGTGACGGTCCTGCCGGCCAATCGGCAGCTGCGCCCTCCATCTCGGAGGTAATTTGGGGTGTGCGTGCGTGTGTGTGTGTGGTGTGTATGTGTGTATGTGTGCGCGCGCGTATGCGCGCGCGCGCGATTGCGCCCAGGCGGTTCCACACTGTTGAATCCTCCCAACCCGCAATCTTGGAGATGGACTCAGATGGGCACCGTAGGCGCGGACCCACTGTCCTCTGTCCGTGCTTGCAGAGGGGTGAGCGGAGGAACCCATGGAGCCCCTGCTGCTCTGGACGAACTGGCGCGGAGGCGCGTTCGGATTCAAGTCGAAACCTGCAGAGGGGAAGCCGAGAGGAGGGACGTGATTACGTTTCCAGCAGAGGGGACTGAAATGTGAGGCTCCATCCGTTTCCACGCCCACCCAGTGGGGAGCCGGGGGATGGGGCGCGCCACCCGCGCGCGCAGCCAGGTGGCCAAGACTGAGGACCCGAGGGCACGTCTGCGTTCTGGTGGTGAACTTCGCAGGACAGTGCGAGGCCATAGCTCTGCAAACTTGAGTTTATGTTAACATTGGAAGTGGACGGGCCGTCAATGGCACATTCTAGAACGTAAAATGCTTATGGTTAGTTACAAAGAAAGTTCTGCCTCCCCCAGGCCGCTGTGCGTCCTGGCCATACCAATCGACGTGGCCCGGAGTCGGCGCGCTGAGCCTCCTGTCCCGGGAATGCCCGTCCTTGTGGGGGTTTGGTTCGTCACCCCGGGAGTGACGATTTAAGGTCTGGGGGACCCCTGCGGGTCAGCCATAGGAACACCTTTGGGGTTACCCCTGAACCGGATGTAGCCCACCGAAGGAGGCGCGATCTCACTTTGCGCCCCAACCCCTTTCCCACCCTATTAAATCGTCAGGGTGGCGGTGTGCCGGGTAGAGGCTACGAAGTGTGTGAAATAAGGGCGGGTCGGGGCGGGGGGATTTACCTGCGGGCCCCTAGACCAGGGTCCCCGCCTCTTCCCCCAAGATCGCTCCGGGCCGGGCCCCCCTCCCGTCCCTTTCCCCTGCCCCCAGGCAGCCCCGCCCCTCTTGCGTGTCTCCACCCTCTCTCCGGCCCCCTTGCTCCCCACCCCCTTCCCTGCCTCGGCGGCTAGTGCGGGAGGGGGGCGGACCCTGCGGGCGGGGGCGGGGGCGCGCAGTGGTCGCCCCTCCTCGCCCCGCCCCGCCCCGGAGGGGGACGTCACTCGGCCGGCCTGAAACCCTAGAAGTGAAAGGGACGCGGCGCCCGCACCGCCAACTTCGCGGTAACAAAGGCGGGGTCCGCGCGGGGCGGGGGCGGGGAGGGCGCCGTGGACTCGGCCTGCGCCGCCAGCCAGGTAACCGCTTTCTCTTTTCAACTTCACTTTGTGCTGGTCGAGAGGGGTGCAGAGGCGTGGCCGGCCGCTCGGGGGTCTGCGCACCTGGTGGGGTCCCGGCCCGTGGGCGGGGGTTCGTGTCCCTTCGGGCAGCTCCCGAACCTCGTCGTCCACGAGGCCAGCTTCGAGGGCGGATGGGGGGACCATACAAACCAGCTGTGTCTTTGGGAGTCGGGCCGAGTCATCGCTTGGTAACAAAGGCCGGGATGTACCGGGACCCTCGGGGGTCCCCAGCGCCCGCAGCCCGGGCACAAAGCCCCTCTAGAGCTAGCGCGCGCAGGGACTGAACTTTGTTCTGGACCGGGGACCTGTGATTGCATTTCCCCGCGCCTCCGTATTACACCCCCACTACTATTGGAGACTGCTGGAAATGGATAGATGTACGTCCACCATATGGCCATGTGATGATGCTATTAGAACAGTGGCGGTGCCTAGGAGTCCCTAGCCTCGTCTTCTCTAGACCCCCCTTTAAACTCTCCTGTTATATTCTGGGGTCTTCTGGCCGAGGGTGCGTGTGCCTCCGGCGCCCAGGCATTGGCGATATCTCATTGGATATTCTTCTGTGTTGTAGCCTCGATGTGTTCCTTCACCGTTTTTCTCTCGCATTCTTTATTGTGTTGTTTATCTGTACACATCCTGGCTCGAATTTAATACCCTCCCCCCTCACTCGGTTACCCAGCAGCAGTGGAGCCTGTGACCCCCCTTTTGGTAAAAGTTGAGCAGGGCGCCCCCACCTGTGGTGTATCCCTGTGCGACTTGGGCTCCTCCTTGTTAAGCGGATCTTTGCTTTCACCCCGAGTGACCAAACTGGCCATCTTGAAGAGGCCCTGGAATAAGAGGAGCTGTCTGCAAGTTCAGAAGCTGTAAGAATGCCAAGTATTTTGGTGATTGGGTTAGAATTTGGGTGTTAAAATACTTACAGGCATATCTTGGCCCATGTTGTGTGTGTGTGAGTGTGCTCATGTGAGTATGCTGTGGGCCTTGAGCACATTAACATTCTAAAATTATATTCACCCTCGCAGATCTCCAAGAAGGCCAACAGAAGAATGGGGTGTTTTTCTAAAACTGTACAACAAAGCAGGCTGTTAGGTGTGTGTAATACCCAGCAATAAAGAGTGAGAGACAGAGAGGAATTCTGCTTATTTTAAGTGCTGAAGGTTTTTATTAATCAGATCTTTCAGAATTTCTTAACATACTGAATCATACTAGAGCAAGAACTTTAACTTTGGCAACTCCCCAAAAAACAAAAGCAGATTCGCAAACACACAGCTGAGGAGTTGATTCGGACTCGCTGTGTTCTGTAGACAGGCAGAGGAGAACTAAGGCAGTAAGCTCTCTATGGAAGCAGACAGCCACTTCTTTCTCTCAGGATTTAAACTGGAATGGTTTGAACCCTGCTCTTTCAGTTAGCTGCTGAGCACTTAACTACTGCACCACTATGGCCAGGCGACTTGTAGGGATTCCTGATGACCTAGAACAATTCCTGGTAAGCTACTATTCAGGTTCACTGGTCTGATCCATTTTGCGATTCCCAGGGAGGCTCGGCATCTGTAACTTTATAAGGTGTTGTCCAGACATGCAGTGGAGTGAACAGAGAAGAGAGCAGCTTTGGAAAAAAAACGTCACAACGTTAGAAGCAGTTTGTGTTCCCACTTCCATAAATTAAACTTTAACTTTGTTACCGGATTTGCTGAGGCACAGAGGCCTTGGAGTTTCCTTTGTGAGGTACTAGACAGGGCCAGTTCCCTACAGTTGTGCGAAATGTCAGAGTACTTTGAAAGAAACCCACTCACCCAGCTGGTTTCAGCCTTACCGTGGATGGATATGAACAGTCTGACCTAGGAGTTTAATGGGCTTTAGTCATGGATTGTTCTTGAAAAAACCAACACTCCGTTTATTGGGTTGTTTTGCAGTTTTATTTATTCATTTTCCAGGATACCTATTGGTCTTATTCATAATTTACCAGAAGGAATCTTGGAGAAAGAATGTGGGAGGGGCCGAGAGGGGCTGGAGGCTATGTTCGGGTTTCCACTGTGTTATATCTGACTGCCCCAGAAATAGGAGACTGAAATATAAGCTGATTATGTTCGTTTGGCAGGAAGGGGCTTGTCTGAACGTGTGCATTCGACTTTTATAATATTCTCCTTTTGAGTTTTCAGGACATTGTGCCATTTTGCATTTTAGACCATTTTAAACTCGGGGCAGGTGCTCATTAGCTAAAAGTGGCATTTTGCTTATCAAGTAGCTTGTTTTCTAACTGAATAAAGCATGCCTATGCCTAGTGAACGTGAAGCGGGATGGAAAAAAAACAACAACAAAACTTGTTGGTCTTTGCTTTCGCTGTGACAGACCTAGCTTTATGCATCAGTAATGGAGTCCTGATATGGTACTGTAGGATACTGCAAGGTTGGTGGTTCAAGCCCACCAGTCGCTCCTTGGAAATCCTATCTAGAGTTAGAACCAACTCGATGGTGCTTACCAAAAAAACAACAATGTGACTGAAGGGAATGAAAGAGTCAGTTGTTTGATTCAGTATTTGTATTCTATGTGTTTGAAGATTCCTTTCTCCAGAGTGGGCATCCTACAGGATGGGAATGTTTATATAGTTCAGAGCTTGGATGGAAAAGAATGACACAAACAATGAGTTCTTTTAGAAATGCATCTCTTTGCTCCCCAAGCCCCTCCCCCTCGAACATCCTAGAAGTTGTGGAAGAATTTAATTCCGTCCTTTAACCTCCATCTTGGGGAACATGCTCCCAGAAGCCCCTGGCCTGCCCTGCCTCTCATTGGCACATGTGACTCTGCTGTTTTTACATGGCTGCCTGATTGGCGTCCATTGAGTAGCCCTTCCCTTGGCTTGTTCACTGTTTGAGAACTGTGGATGTCTTAGCAGGAAGAAGCAATTTCACCACAGTGTTTATCACTCAGGACCTGGGGAAGGGCCCTGACTGGGCTGTTACGAAACCGAATCACATTTGGATGTGCGTTTCCTGGTGAATCCTCCCTGCTAGGAGTTCTGGTAGCATGGTTACGAGTCAGGGTGCTAACCTCACTGTCAGCAGTTCAAAACTACCAGCCATTCTTCGTGAGAAAGATGAGGCGTTCTGCTCTTGCAAAGATTTACAGCCTCGGCAATCCTGTGCAGGGTCACTATGAGTCGGGACTGACTCCACGGCCCACCACCACCACTACAGTGTGTACAGGCAGAGTGTGGATGATGCTAAGTAGGGGTGGTTGGGATTCTCCTTGGGAGATGGTGCTCATGCAGAGATTCTAGGTAGAGGATGGAGGGGGGTCTGCGGGCATTGAGGGACAGCAGTTGTCCAGTGGCTGATGGGCGCTGCATTTGACTTTGAGCTCACGGGTGGCACGAGCTGACTGGTATAACCATCCCCTGCCCCCTGCCTCTCTCCTCTCCTGACTTTGGTGCTTTCTAACACCCCGTTTTCCAAACCCAGTGGCCAGAAGTCTAGTGGTGACAGCAGAGGTAAGGATGGAAGCCCAGACCTTGATCTGTCTGCCCCAAGGGATCAGTGATAATTGGTGTGGCCTGTCTGCCCCCCACAAATGAAGACCAACAACTCCACCCCTGAGGAAGGGTGGGTGGTGTGATATATGGGGAGGGGGTCTCTCTCAGCAGGTCATGGCTAAGGCTGTGATCCTGTTTTCAGGAAGATGGGCTAGTTGCCTGAGAAATTGCATCCTGTCTTGGTATTTATGAAGAATTTGTTAACAGAATGAACTTAGGGACAGAGTAGACAAAATATTTACTGTGAATTTTGAAGTTTTCTTTATGTGGGTTCTTCAGAAGCATCTTTCTCTTAAATTCTCAATGGCTTGGGGACTAGTTTTTGGGCCGTGGCTTAAATGGCTTCAGGGAGAACAAATTTAGAGGAGTTGCTGATATATACCTTAATTTTCAGCTCTGTGAAGATACACCAAGGGTATTTTGGACAGACTGGTGGACACCAGCAGGTGCAACTGTCCCCCCTCATCTGGTGGGGACATATGCTCAACAGCTGAAGTGGTTTCTGTCCCCAGAAACTGGCTTCATACTTATGCCCAGAATGAAATGTTTTCAGCTCCATAACCTCAAGCTGCAAAGGAGTGGATTCGGTGGCTCTTCATACTCCTTATAAGCAGTTTTCAAAAAACAAACAAAAACAAAGACCTGGCCTTTACTCTTCAGTTCAGATGGTACTGAAAATGCCAAGGCGTGAACAATTATTAATGCCACTGGTTTACAAATGTGTAAATAGATGTAATGAGTAAACAATACACAAGAGAAAGGGAATAAGAAATCATTTACTAAAAATCACATTATGTGTATATAGATTGTGCTGCAGTTGTCCATTCTCCGTGTGCTTTCGTCTCTCTCTTACTCTCTTGCTGTTTTTTTGGGGGACCCAAAACTGAACCAAACCAGAATTATGTTCTCAAAAATTCTGTTGAGATCTCAATATTATATGTGATGGTAAAATTCAGGCCCTTCCTCTGCAGCCTGAGCTCTGGTGGAGGTGGGCAGAGACAGGAGTGGGTTTTGTTGTTTTTCTGGCCTTCTTCATCCTCTGGTTGTGTTAATCCTTCACAAACAGGTAGAATCCTCTCTCCCGGCTTCGTGCCCCGCGGGGAATTGCTGATGTCAGCTCAACCTCCTGGAGACAGCTGTCCTGTTTTTCTTTCTTTCTTTTTTTTTGCTCATTTCCATGAGGGTGTGCGTAGAAGATCATGTGGTGTCAGCTTTCTGGACACGTTAAAGGGGTACTTTTGGTAAATCACAACTGTGAAAAGGCGGTTATCTGTCCTCCTGTCTCGAGCTTTCGTTGTTTATTCTGTAAGATTTCTTCTTTTTTAAACTTGAAAACCACCTCTCCTCTCCACTTCTCATAGAAGTCGGAGATATTTGTTGAGGAATTTTTATTCTTTGTTTCAGAAAGGGCAACATGTGTCTGCCGGGGCCATCTGGTTCTATTTAACCTATATCGCATGAGCGGACTGGGAGCCGTGTCGGGCCATGATTTATTTCTGCGTCGCAGAATGCCCTTTGAAATGTTGTACAGTAAACGACGCCTTGAAGGCGGAGCCCGAGTACTGTTGGTGACTTTAGTCGGTATTTAAAGGGGAGCCAGCCAGTTTCATGGTTTTGATGTTTGCTTGTTTCCCCTGAAATGATTTCAGTGGGAGATAGCTTGGTGTTCAATATTGAGGCATTGTATTTATTCTGGACAGTGAATTTGAGGATACGTACAGCCGATTGTCTGTGGGTTACAACTAAGGCTGACTTATTCACTGTGTCCTTAGTTATTCTGGGGTGATTGTAACTTACATGCGTTGTTCTTAAGTGCCGTCAAGTGGATTCCAACCCACAGTGAACCCCCTGTAGAGGGCTTCTGGGCTGGAGATCTTTGTGGGACGGAAAGCCTCATTTTTCTCCCATGGAACGGCTGGTGGCCTCAAACTGCCGAACCTCGTGGTTCATAATCCAGTGTTTATTGTACAGAGTCACCTCGCTTTCCAACCTAAATCTAGAAAGTATTATTTTTCTTAAAGACTCATCTTTTTGTTTTGTTTTTCTTTTCATTTAAATGGATGAGCCAGCAAGCTGATGGACAGACCTGTCTGAGTTTACTTCCACTCTTGTGCTGAGGCCTGGAAAATGATCACTTGGTAGAATGGTGACGTTTAGAGTTTAGAGTTGCTGTTGGTTAGTCAAGCTGGTCTGAACATTTGGACAGACGTGTATGTAACAACTGTCAAGGATAAGTCCTTAGGCCGGAGCCCAGGCCTTTATTAATGGCTACCCTGGTTAATGGACTCCTCGTGTGGTGCTGTAGGATAAACACTGGCCTGGTAACCGCACGGTCGACAGTTTAAACTCACCAGCCGTTCCTTGGAAACCCTGTACGGTTTGCTAGGAGTCGGAACTAACTTCCCCGCCTTTAACAACAAATTTTGTAACATCATGTGTGTCTGTGTAGTTGTTGTTAAGTACTGTCCGGTCTGTTAGGACTCCTAGTGACCCTGCTGCATAGGGTTTCCGAGGGGCAGCTGCTGGGTTTGAACCGTCAACTGTGCGGTTAGCTGTCCAGTCCTTATCCTGTGTTGCCCCAAAGCGAATCTGTTTCTAGACAGATTACTCTCTTTGGTTGAATGTGTCTCATTAGTCTTAATTTTTCCATTTTCAGGAAAGAGGTAAACACATTCAGTCAGGAGTGTGCCCCCAAAGAGAGAAAAAACCTCACCCATTTGGTTGGAAAAGCAGGTCTGGGTCTTTCTCTTCAAATTTGCACGCTGTCGGGCCCGTCTGCAGAATTTCCTCATCTGTACTGACACAATCAGTGATACATAGAGAACGTTTTTATGACAGTTTGAGAAAACACCATCATTCACATTGATAATCATAATCCCACCAGATTGAGATTAATCCTATCAAAACCCCCCACGTGTTTCACATGGTCATTAGCGTAATGATGATAATTTGTCCCTTTTGAGCCATTTAAATTAGCGTTATTGTATGAGCACAGTATGCCACCCCAGGTGTTAAAGTGCCTTCCTTATTTCAAAAGTGGTTATATATTTTTAGTTTTTCGAAATAAGACATGAGGAAGAGTATCGTATTTCTAGAACCAGTTTTTTAACAAAACCTGACTCCTGGTCGGTTCGTCAATTCCTGTAAAACTGCTTGTTGTTGCAGTGTGGTGGAGGGGTGATTGTGTTATTTGTGTTAGGGGCAAGACTGGTGTACTTGGAGGATTAAAATTGCGGTTGCTATTCATTGCTTTGGAGTATATTCGCCTATGTAAATCACCCTGGTGACCCAGAGGCTGCACTCTTCATGGTATTGCAGAAGGCTTGCTGATCTACTGTTTCTTAAGTTAACTAAAGATTATCGATTGCTTAGAAGCTTAACTGTTTAGAAAGACCAGTTTTCCTAATATGGACACGTTTGTAAGTGTATTTATTGGTTTAACAAACAAACACACGCGTGGCTGATGTTAGGATCTGCGATTTTACAGCCCTGTTTTTGGTGAAGTGACAGTGGTGTGTGTATGCGTTACGCTCTCGTTAAATGAGAGTCCATAGGAATAGTACACCATTTTGGAAAGTGCATTCAACCTTTTGGACCACAAGGCACCCTATAGATGGTGGAAGGTGGTGGATCTGGGCCTCATTGGTTCCGGGTTTTGTTTTATTGATTAGGAAGGCTCAGTGTGTGTTTGATGTGATGCCCATGGTATTTGGCATTCCCACGTCAGAGTGACGTTCTTTTTATCTGGATGTGTTTTAGAAGGGTCACACTGAGAATCAGCTATGTGGTGACTGACAGGAACAGCAGAGATGACACTCAGGTGCCTCCCAACGCTCTGCCCATCCTGACACACAGAAAATGTCTAGGGCCGCCCCTCGATGCTTTGTTGCATCTTGGTTTCAAAGTGCCACTTTGAACACACAAAGTGAGTGGGATGTCCAGTTACTGATGGCCTACGTGGCGAGCTCTGTGGTGCTGACCTGGACAGTGGGCACTCACTGAGTGAGCACCCATCTGACTTCACTTCGCCATCCTCCAGAGAGGACAAAACACTGACCACATTCCTACCACTCTCCAAAGACATGTCGTGTTGGTATGAGAACTGGACTGGTCACTACACTGCCCACTGCCAGGCTAGGAAAATCCACTTCCTAAAGTCCAGGTACCGGCTTGGGAGTGAGTACCAGAATGGAGATTTATTTGGAAAATCCAGGTTTTCTCTGTACCAACATCAACGTTGGTAAGAGAAAGTTGAACAACATGTAATAGAAATTCTCAAGGCTAAAAGTCACCCCCCAAATCTCAGGGTGAGGATGCAGGGAGCAAGGTAATGTTGACAGTGGTCTCACTGTTGTCATTTCATTGACCCACGATAGTATGCAGGAGCCAGTGTCTCGTGTAGGCCATTCCCCCAGTGGAGGGAATCCATGGCGTGATGACCAGCAGATCCCCGAGAGAAGAGGGGCTTGGGGTCCAGGCGGACACTGGTCTAGGAGTTCTGGGCAGCATCCTTTTTGATTCGGGTTGATGATGGCGCTAAGAGGAAGCGCAGGGGTGATGGTAGAACAGGTGTGGCAGCCCAGCCCCAGTGGGCATCTTGTCTGTTGCTGGTTGCTACCTTGACTCTCACAGGAGATCAGCTAGGCGCCATTTCCTCTGGCTGCTCCCCTGCATCGGGAGCTGGCCAAGGTGCAGGGAGCTGGTTTTCATTCTCTACTGATGAAATTTAGCACCTCATCTTCTCCATCATTGTGAAGGCAGCCAGTGGTCTCAGAGGAAGATTCAGTAAACAAAGACCCACATTTGGAATTTATTTTCCTGTTCCTGAAGATGATAGGACTAGCTAATTTTCTTACCGAAACCTGTGCTGTACGTCATTTTGCAGCCTTGCTAGGAGTTGCTCAAGCTATGTCCTAACTGGAGTAAACGAAGAAATGCGGAGATTGGATTCAGTTGGTTGGTTAATTTAGGGAGTTCACGAAGGATGCTCCTATGTGAAAGGATCTCTGTGGGCATGTGTGCGTGTCTGTAATGGAGATACCGTTATTTATTGGTAGTAGCTGTTTGCTTGTTTATACACATCCCGTTCTGTAAAGATTATGAGGTACACTTCAGATCACACATTAAATATATAGCAAAATACAGATTGCAAGTGAGAGGAGGAATCTGGAACAGTTTCATGCGAAGGGTTTGAAATAGAGATTCACATGTGTCATAGGTCATAAGATGCTCTCTAGTTGGCATATCTGAATTAACATTTAGGCTTTGCGTTTTCTAGTAAGTAAAACAAAGATATAAACTATGCCTGTTGGTGTGTTGAAATGACCGGACAAACTCACTAGTTCTTTTTTTGAAAGCAGCTGGTCCAGACAGAAATCTCTCCCGTGGATTTGTACGTGTGTGTTTTTAGGCAGACAGTGCCTTTAGTAGCACTGCTACTAAACTGCTTTAACGTGATGGAAAGCTCTCCTCCTTTGCTACACAAACCCAGGGGTCGGTGACCAAAGTGTAATGCCTGGAAAGATATCTGTCTTCAGGATCCTAGGATCCTAGCGGGGCCTCTGCAAGAGGCGGGCTGAGGGTCTTGGTTGCTTCCTGTTCTGTGGAAGCATGTTTTTTGTTCTGATGACTTCTTAGGAAATTCAATGCCTGAATGACTGACCCCCCAGCTACTGGTTCAGTCACTGCTGTTGAGACCCAGTCCGACAGCAGATACTTACCGAGGACTTTCTGTGAGCAGGTAGTCGCTAGTGAATTCTGTTAGGGTCTTCATGATCTTGGCTATGTTTGAGTGTACTGATGTTATATCATCCGTCTCATGGGGCTTCCTGCACTTTTGCCGATTCTACACTCACGGTCTCCTTTCCTAGCTGTGGGGCTTTCTGGATGCCAAGACCAGAGCAAACAAGCCAAAGGCTTATCATCCTCCCTGCTAAGGAACATTCTGGTTGTATTTCTTTTAAGACAGATCTGTTCGTTCTGGTTGTTGTTGTTGTTAATGCCGTGGAGTCGGTTCTGACCCATAGTGACCCTGCACAGGGTTTCTGAGGCTGTATATCTTTACGGGAGCAGAAAGTCTCATCTTTCTCCCATGGAACAGCTGGTGGTTTGGAACTGCTGACCTTGAGGCTTGCAGCCCGATTTGTAACCACTACGCTACATGAATTCAGATACCACTGGATGACATTCTCAGAGCGCTGTAACCATTGGCATCCTCCTTTTCTGTTTC
>NW_006408801.1:2272942-2275652 GCF_000296735.1 Chrysochloris asiatica | reverse complement strand
TACCATAATTTCACTGTCCCCCACTACCGTAATTTCACTGTCCCCCACTACTATAATTTCACTGTCCCCCACTACCGTAAATTCACTGTGCCCCACTACCGTAATTTCACTGTCCCCCACTACTGTAATTTCACTGTCCCCCATTACCATAATTTCACTATCCCCCATTGCCGTAATTTCACTGTCCCCCATTACTGTAATTTCACTGTCCCCCACTGCTGTAAAGTCACTGTCCCTCACTGCTGTAATTTCACTGTCCCCCACTACCGTAATTTCACTGTCCCCCATTACCGTAATTTCACTGTCCCGCGTCATTGATGCCCACCTAATCTTTCCAGTTGCTGTTGTCAGTTTGATCCCTAACTTCGCTAGTTCTTAAGAAAGCATAATGCTGAGGCAGACGTTCTTTCCTAGTGAAGCTGTTTTTGGCTTTTAGAAGGCTTCAGGGGATATTTTGGTTTAAGGTTTAAAGATTTTCTCAGGGTAATGGTTTCAGGGGTTCATCCATTCTCCCTGGCTCTGGAAAGTCTTGAGTCTATGAGAAATTAAAATTCTGTTTGGCATGTCCCCCCTTTTGATTAGGATTTTTCTGTATAATCTTTGATCTAAGTATTCAGTAATCTCAGCCGGGCACCATCCAGTTTTTCTGGTCTTATGGCAAAGGCGGCAGTTGTTTTTGGAGACAATTAGCCACTGATTCCGTTATCTGATTCTCCTCTGTCTTTTGTGCTAGGGGAGTAGAGGCTGAATGTCGTGCCTTGGATGGCCGCTTGCAGACTTTTAAGACCCAGGCACTGCACAACCAACTAGGAGGTAGAACAGGGGCACTAGGCCTGTTTCTAGGCCAATTAACCGGTTGTTGTTGTTGTTGTTAAGTGCCATCGAGTCGGTTCCGACCCATAGCGACCCTGTATAGGGTTTCCGAGGGTGTAAATCTTTACGGGAGTAGAAAGCCTCATCTTTCTCCCGCGGAGCAGCTGGTAGTTTCGAACCCCTGACCTTAAAGTTTCGCAGCCCGATTCATAACCACTACTAATTAACCGGTTGTCCCATGAAATTATGACCTTAAACCTCCAAACCAAGAAATGAAATCCTGTGAGGTTTTGATTGTCAGTCAGAACCGCCGTGAGTCAGCCTCTTCAAGCTACTCTTTCTTTTTGTTGCTGTGAATATGTCTGTCACACGAGTTTTGCTAATTAATCTTTCTACAGATGTCCGTATTGGCAGCAGTCACAATAGTGGGCTGTGGAATGCTTCACTTACTGATCAATGCAGTTTTTCCCATCACTAGTCAGCCCTCCTTTCTGCTCCATTTCATCCCTGCTGTTGTCAAGTGCCATCGAGTTGGTTCCAACTCACAGCAACCCTGCACAGAGAGTTTCCAAGGAGCGGCTGGGGAGTTTGAACCACTGACCTTGATGGTTCACCCAGACTTGCTGTCCAATGCTTCCCCTACAGTGCCACACCGGGATTCCTGGTAACTAGTAATAAACTTTGGCCTCTGTACATTTCCTCTTTCTTGTTCTGTGTGTGTGTGTGTGTGTGTGTGTGTAAGTGAGGTCATTTAATACTGCCCCTTTGTGACTGATGTTTTCCCTCTACATAATTTTACCTTCATCCGTATTACAGTATAATCAAGCCTTGGTTTCTCTGACTGAGTTGTGTTCCATTGTACAGGCAGTGCCCAATTGATGGTGCATCCTTCTGAGACTCTGTCTTCAGCTTTTCTGAGATAGGTCAATACCTTGCCATGATTTTTATTTTTGGTTTCCAATGCATATAAAAGTTCACTCTAAACTGTAACTAGCATGATGAAAAAGTTTGAACTCTTGTGAAAAGACCTAAAATGAGACACAGAGACTCGACGTGAACGTGTGCCGTTGTGAATTGTGCCCACAGAGTTGTTGGAGGCAGGTTTACCACAGACCTTCACAGTGTTAAAAACACGCTATCTATCTGTGAAGCGTAATGAACAAAGTGTAATCAAACTGGGCACGCCTGTGTTCTAACACTGTGTGTGGTGTTAAGTGCCATGGAGTTCTGACTCATGTCGACCTTGTATATTGTTTCTGAGGAGAGGCTGGTGGGTTTGAACCATCAGCTTTGTGGTTAGTAGTCCAGTGCTTATCCTGCATCACCACATCAGGACATTACTATATATTATTACTGATAAGATTTACCAAAGCAAACAAACAAACCCCACCAACAATCCCCAAACAGATGACCATCACTACAGCTTGTCATGACTAGAATACATCCTAAGTCAGGGAGTTCTGTGTTTAGCAGCCATGTTTTGTTTTCCATCATCTATTGATGGGCATTTACGTTGTTTCTATCTTTGGGCTGTTGTGAATCGTGCTGGCGTGAACATGGATGTACGGATCTCTGGGTCTCTATTTTCACATCTTCGGGGATTTACCAAGAGTGGAACACACTGAGTGCTCAGTCATGTCTTAGCTCTAGTTTTAATTTTTTGAGGAACTGCAACATTACTTCTACAACGGCTGTACCATTTTCCTTTCCCACCAAGTGGGTAAGGGTTTCAATTCCCTTGTCTCCTTGTCAGCATTTGTTGTTTTCTTAGCCATTCTTGTAACTGTTGTTGCTACGTTCTGTCGAGTCATTTCTGACTCATAGAGACCCTGTGTAGGGTTTCTGAGGAGCGGCTGGTGGGTTTGAGCTGTTGACCTTGTGGTCATCCATTCCAGGG
>NW_006408801.1:2252019-2272678 GCF_000296735.1 Chrysochloris asiatica | reverse complement strand
TCTTTGTGATGTTGCCATGTTAGAGAATTCACTCTCGAAAGTGAACCCTGACACTGCTGTCTGTCTGTCTGTCTGTCTGTCCCTCCCTGCTTCTTGCTCTGAGGATGGTATGGTTTTAGCATATTTTGGCCCTTAATCCATTTTGGATTTGTTTTTGTTTATGGTATGAGGCATGGATCCCCAGTTACTTTTTCTGCACATGAAAATCCAAGGTTTCCAGCAGCATTTACTTAAGAGAGAATTCTTTCTCCAAATGGGCTTGGCACTTTGTCAGAAATCAGTTAACAATAGGTGTGTGGGTTTGTCACTGGACACTCAATTCTCGTCCATTGATCTGTGTATCTGGTGTTATACTGGTACCAGGCTGTTTTGATTACTCGAGTTGTATGTTGTTGTTGTTAAGTGCCATTGAGTAGTTTTCAACTCAGAGCAACCCTGTCTTGAGTTTCAGATGAGCAGCTGTTGGATTTGAACTGCCGACCCTATGGTTCGAAGTCCAGTGCTGATTCTACAGCACCTAATATGTTTTAAGTTAGGAAGAGAGAGAGTCTCTCTGTTCTTTTCTTTCAACATTGCTTTACTTATTGGGGACCTCTTGCCATTTCATTTGAAGGTACGGGCTGAGCTTCCTATTTCTGTAAATATGGCTGTCAGAATTGTGATGGGAATCATGTTGTGTTTGTAGATTGCTTTGGGTAGTACTAACATCTTAGCAATATTTGTCTTCTAATCGGAACATCGAACAGTTTTCGGTTTACTTAAGTCTTCTTTATGCGATACTGTCGGGTAAAGCACTCAACCACAAGGTCGACTTGAGCCACAAGGTCAGCGGTTCAAACCTACCAGCTGCTCCTTGGAAACTCTACATAGGGATGCTGTGAGTCAGATTCAGCTCGATGGCATTCTTTCAGCAGAGTTTTGTAGTCTTCATTGTGTAAGACTTCATGCCCCTGGTTAGGTTTATACCTAGGTATTTTATTTTCTTAAATGCTATTGTAAATGGAATTATGTCACTAGTTTCTCTCATTGTTGGTGTATACAACCCCAGGAGATTTTTGTTAATTGATCTTGTACCTTGAAACTGTGCTAAATAGCTCTACTGTCTCTAGACGGTTTTAAAATAAACGGTTTGGGATGGTCTGTTTATAGCATCATATCATTTTGGATTTTACTTCTTCTTTTCCAACTTGGGTACCTTTTATTTATCTTTCTTATCTTATTTCTCTTACTAGAACTTCTAATACAATATTGCAAAGAGTACTGAAAAGCAGGCATCCTTGTCTTTGTCTCGATTTCTAGGGGAAAGCACTCAGTCTTTCTCCAAAAGCTACAATGTTGGCTGTTGGCTTTCCGTAAATGCCTGGAGTCATATTGAGGGTTTTCCCTTCTTTGTTCATCAAGAAAGGGTATTGGATTTTATCCACAAATGCACTAATTCTTCATCTGCCTGCCTTTTTATTTATCCAACTTTCATATACACATGAGGCAATTGAATAGGACCATAGCTTGGCTCAGAAGCGCCTTAGTCTTCAAAGTGACATCTTTGCATTTGAAACCTTTAGAAAAGCCTTTTGCTGCCCATTTGCTGGGGACAATATGTTGCTTGAATTCTTGTCTGCTGCTTCCATGGATGTTGATGGTTGAGCCAAGGAGAATAAAATTGCTGATCACTTCAGTCTCTCTTGTATTTATCATACTGTTTACCACTCCATATTTTGTAGTTGTTGTTAAGTGCCATCAAGTTGGTTCAGACTCATAGCGACCCTATATAGGGTTTCCAAGGAGCGGCTGGTGAGCTTGAACCACCGACCTCATGATTCCAACTGACCTTGTGGTCCAGTGTTTTGTCCCACAGTGCCACACCAGGACTCCTGTTTTCTAGTTGTTGTTGTTGTGTGCTGTTGAGTCGGTTTTGATTCATAGCAACCTTGCATAGGGTTTCTGAGGAGTGGATGGTGAGCTTGAACCACCGACCTTATGGTTCAAACTGACTTTGTTGTCCAGCGCATTTACCCACAGCACCACAGAAGGACTCAGAAACAGGTAAAATTAATTATAATGATATATTTTCTATAACATGTAATGCCATTAAAATTGTGATACTTTTCATTTTTTTGCACAAATGTTTCTGACATTTTACACTTCTGCTTGATTTGTCTCAGTGTCTGCTAATTACATCGGCCGCTGTTGGTCGGGTAGCTTCAGGGGATTGGTGTGTCATGTGCAACATCATGTTAAGTGCCTGTGAATTGGTTCTGATTCATAGCGAACCCTGCATAGGTTTCTGAGGCTGTAAATCTTAGCAAGAGTAGACAACCTCATCTTTTCCCACGGAGTGGCTGGCGGATTCAAACTTCCAACCTTGTGATTTGCAGCCCAGGGCTTATCCGCCAGAGCCACTGTGCTCCCAAGTCTCCCTTGGGAAGCTGTAAAGCATTACTGTCCCAGAAGTCTCCACTCTGCAGGTTCTTTTGTCTGCTTCCTGTTGATTGTCAGACAAGAGGATTAAAGAAGAGACGCCACCTGTCTGTTGTTTTGTTGTTCTGTGGGGACTTGTGTTTTGCTATGATTTCTGATTTCCTATTTCACATAACAGCTGGGTCACCCTGGGGGGGACAAAGTAGGAAGAGAGAGTTGATGTATTACTTCCAAACGACAGGCGGTGAAAACAGTGTGGGTCACAACCAACATCATGTGATAGCGTGCTGGAAGATGAGCTGCAAGGTTGGAAGACACTCAGTTCACAGTGGCCGCAGCTGTGAACTTGAACCGACCACCAGTCGTGAAGATGGTGCCAGACCAGTATTTTGTTCTGTTGTGCACAGGGTCATTGTGAGTCAGAGCAGACTTGAGGGCAACTGCCAGCATTAACAACAAAGCAGGATCCAGTACTGTTGAAATCGTGTGTGGCTCTTCCACCCACAGGCCTTGTAACTTCTACCAGACAACTTTTTCATGATGGGTCTGGGTAAGAAAAGGTGGCTGAAGATGCTGATAGGATGAGATGGTTCAGTTGGGATTGTTACCAGACTTAATTGTGATTGTAAAAACTTGGAATTCTAAGATGAATTTAAAATGGGTCATCTCAGAACCAGGAGTGAGGATTGCACTGCCACCAAAAAACAGGAGCCTGGAGTGGAGCATGTCCTGTGGACCCTGAGACCCCCGAACCTCTTCAACGCAGGGACAGGCAGTTGTGACACTGGAGGGGGGGCAGAGCAGCAGCAGCAGCACCAAGAGGTGGGGCACCAGATGGAACGGTGGCCTGCGCGGCCCACAGAGCCCTGGGAGACACTGAACAGGTGCACCTTAGCGTGGAACATCTCCAGGATGAAGCTGGGGGCTGGGTTAACCAGTTGACTTGCTGCTGACTGCAGGTCCACAGTTTGAATCCATGAGCTACTCTGCTGGAGAAAGATGAGACGTTCTGCTCTTGTAAAGATTGGTGCTGTAGGATAAGCTCGGTTGGAGCCTCAAGGTTGGCGGTTTGAACTCACCAGCTGCTCCTCGGAAACCCTACACAGGTTTGCTATGAGTCGAGCGGACTCGAAGGCGCTTCCCAACAACAACAAAGATTTACAGGCTTGGAAACCCTGTCGAGTGTCTCTATGAGCCGATCCCACTGGACGGTCCACAGTAGTAGCAGCAGGTTTGCTGACCCATAGACCTAGCCCTTGAGGCTGAGGCTTATGGTGGAGTGGCGTGTCTGGGGGCATTTATCAGCAACCCTGATAGCGCTGTGGAACATTGGCCTGGCAGACAGAGGCCTGCCTGTGGGCACGGCTGAGGAGATGCTGCCCTGACTGGAACAACTGTGCTCTGAGCATTTCTGACCTCATATTGTAACCTGTGAACGACCCTAATGAATCCCAGAACTGTTTCATTGGAGCTCTGGTAGCGTAGTGGTTACGAATCGGGCTGCGAACCTTAAGGTCAGCGGTTCGAAACTACCAGCCGCTCCGTGGGAGAAAGATGAGGCTTTCTACTCCCGTAAAGATTTACACCCTCGGAAACCCTGTACAGGGTCGCTATGGGTCGGAACCGACTCGACGGCACTTAACAACAACAATACTCTAAAAATGTTTGTCTGCTTTTGAAAAAGTATTGGATTCTGAAAATACAGGTGTACCTCGGTGACACTGAGCACAGTAGCGAACATCACACTAAACCAAGTCACTCGTGGAAAAATTCTGTTGTCCTTGAATTTCGTTTCCATAAACCTTTGGAAGCCTGCTTACACTGTGGAGTGTGAATGATGAAAAAACTTGGGCTATTGCAGGAATGGGGGCCTGGTGGGACGCCTTAGAATAAGCACTCGACCATGAGGTTGGTGTTTCAAACTCACCAGCCACTCCTCGAAAAGCTTATACAGGGTCACTGTGAGTCGGAACTGACTCGACAGCTCTTCACACACACACACTCTCTCTCTCTCTCCCCCTCTGTCAGTCAGTCTGTCTGTCTGTCTGTCTCTCTCTCTCTGTCTCTCTCCAAGACTGACCAAAATGCTAGGAAGAGACAGGAAGTGATCCATGATATGGGAAGAGTCCTGCGGGTCCACGTGTTTGAGGCAGGCCTGCCACACTCCTTTCATGTGTAAACATCACACTACCTGTGAAACGTGCCTTTACCTGTTTCTGTACCTTCATCTCGCGGCACCTTGACATGTAGAGTATAAAGGTTCTAAGCGGTTTTGTTGGAGTTCTGGTCTGGTGCTGTAAGATAAGCACTGGACTGCTAATAGCAAGGTTGGCTGCTCAAACCCAGCAGTCAGTCATTCCTCAGAAACCCTTGACAAGATCACTTTGAGTTAAAATTGACTCATAGGCATTTCAACAATAACAGCAGGTTTGTTATTCCTACTTTTTTTTGTGTGGATTTACAACAATGATTTATTTTTAGAAAAGCGAGACGAAATATACTACATACTGTATTTCAACCGAGTAGATACCGTTTACATGGCATATTAAGACTTAAACCTGTTTTGCATCATTGTCAAGTTTTAATCTTGTTTGTCATTCGGTGCCGTGACTTACAGTGACCCTGTATGTGTATGTCCAACACAATACAACACAGCACAACACTGCCTGGTCTTACGCCATCCTCACTGCCATTGATGTGTTTCAACCCTCCTTGGTGTGGTCACTGGGCCAGTTCATCTCGTTGGGGTCTTCCTCTTTCCCTGACCCCACCATGGTTTTTAGGAGGATAAACGAATCTTGTTTTTACCTCTGTGGGTCTCAAGAACGTCATTCCTTTCAGGTACATTAGCTTCAGGTGCCTTCTAGGTACCTTTTCAAGGTAAGACGTGTTTAGTTGCTGACTGGTCTGAAGCTGGGCCTTGTTCTTGGAGATGACACTTGGGCAGGCCTGTTAGTTTGAGGGTCAAATGCCACTTCTTGGCATATCCACCATTGAGATACATATCTTGATCCATAAAATGGGGTGAAATAGACCTGGATACTGTTTACTACCTCATTTATTGCATGGCTAACCATACTTTCTGTAATAATATTGCCCAGAGTTCAGGTAGAATTGTACAGTGCAAATCAAAATGACAGGCAGGCTGTTTCTCTTTTTTGGTTTTAGTAGGCTCAGCAAAAGAGTGTGTCTGTGGGCAGGAAGAATATGAACATAAACTGTTTGTTAGTGTTGTTGTTGTTGTTGTTAGATGTCATTGAGTTCATTCTGACGCATACTGACCTTAGGTACAACGGAAGGAACCATTTTTTCGCGGACCCTCCACCAAGCATGATGCCTTTTTTCAAGGATTGGTCCCGCCTGCTGACGTGTCCAAAGTACCTAAGATGAAGTCTCACCATCCCTGCTGCTAAGGAGGATTCTAGTAGTACTTCTTCCAAGACAGATTTGTCTTTCCTCTGGCAGTCCATGTTTATATTCAGTATTCTTCATCAACACCATAATTCCAATGCATCAATTCTTGTCCAGTCTTCCTTATTCATTGTCCAGCTTTCATATGCTTATGAAGCAACTGAAAACACACTGGCTTGAGTCAGGCACACCTTTGTCCTCTAACTGATACTTTTGCTCTTGAACACTTTAAAGGGGTCTTTTGCAGCACACTTGCCCAGTGCTGTATGTCATATGATTTCTTGACTGATACGTCTATGGGTGTTGACTGTGGATCCAGGTAAAGTGAAATCCTTGACAACTTGAGTCTTGTCTCTGTGTAGTGTGAAGTTGCTCATTGGTCCAGTTGTGAGGACTTTTGATTTCTGTATGTTGAGGTGGAGACCTGGTGTGGCACTGTAGGATAAGCACTGGACTGCAAGGTTGGTTTGAACAGCATGGTTGGTGGTTCAAACCTACCAGTTGCTCCTTGCAATCCCTATACAGGGTTGCTATGCGTTGGAACCAACTTGGTGACATCTAACTACAACTACAATCCATACTGAAAGCTGTAGTCTTTGATCTTCTTCAGTAAATATTTCAAGTTCTCTTCATTTTCAGCAAGCACGGTTGTGTCATCTGCTTAGTATAGGTTGTTAATGAGTCTTCCTAGTACTGATGCCGTGTTTTTTCCATATAATCCAGTCTTTCAGATTATTTGCTCAGCCTACAGATTGAATAAGTATGACGGAAGGATGTAACCATGACACACACCTGTCCTAAATTTATACCATGTTGTACTCCCTTGTCCTTTTCTACTTCTGCCTCTTTGTCTGTGCACAGGTTCCTCATGAGCACATGAAGAGTTCTGGAATTCCCTGTTATTTCAATTCGATTCTGACCCATAGCGACCCTGTACAGGGTTTCCAAGGAGTAGCTGGTGAGCTTGAACCACTGACCTTGTGGTTCAAATGACTTTGCCATCTGGCGCATTAACCCACAGCGCCACCCCAGGACTCCCCTGGTACTACTGTGACTGTGTCCCTTCCATTTTCTTTAAATGCTTCCAGCATGAGGAGCTCTGGTAGCGTAGTGGTTACGAATCGGGCTGTGAACCGCAAGGCCAGCAGTTCGAAACTACCAGCGGTTCCGCGGAAGAAAGATGAGGCTTTCTGCTCCCGCAGGGTCGCTATGAGTCAGAACCGACTCCACGGCACACAACAACAACAACAACAACAAGCATGGTTCAGTATTTTGCCCTTAGAATCCTTCAGCGTAGCGACACGAGGCTTGACTTTTTTCTTCAGTACTTTAAGCTTGAGAAATGCTGAGCATGCTCTCCCCTTTTGGTTTTCTAACTCTACCTCTTTGAACCGCCTTTGGAAATCTTCTCTTCAGCTCTTTTAAACTTCATCATTTCTTCCATTTGCTTTTGTTGCTTAACTTTCAAGAGCAAGTTTCAAGATCTTCTGACATCCATGTTGATCTTTTCTTTCTTGCTTGCTTTTTTAGTGACATTTTGCTATCTTTATGGATGCCCTTCTTGATGTCACCCTTCAATCATCTAGTCACTGATCATTAGTGTCAAATCTGTTCTTGAGATGGTCTATAAATTCAGGTGGGGTATACTCACGATTGTGCTTTGGCCCTTGTGCACTTGTTTAAATTTTCTTCAGCTTCATCTTGAACTTGGAGCTGAGCAGTCGCTTGTTCCATACTCACTTCCTGGCCTTATTCTAACTAATGATATCGAGCTTATCCATTGTCTCTTGCCACAGATGTAGTCAAATTTGATTCCTGTGTATTCCATCTTGTGGAGTCCACGTGTATAGTTACCATTTAAGTTGTTGAAAAAAGTAAGTTGGCAGTGTTGAAAAATTCTTATACGATCTCCAATGTTGTTTCTTTCACCCAAGATCACAATGGATCCTTCTTTGTTTCCAACTTCTGCATTCCATCCTCCAGTAATTGTCAGTGCGTCTTGATTGCATGGTTGATCTATTTCAGACTGAAGAAGTCTGAAGGCTTCAGTGGATGGTGTGTGAATTTGAATAATAGTGATATTAACTGGCCTTCCTTGTAGATATATTATGGATATTATCCTATCACAGATAGTATTTTACTTCTAGATAAAATTTGAAATGTTCTTTTTGACAATGAATGAGACACCATTCCTTTTCACTTTGTCGTTCTTGGCGTAGTAAACCTCACGACTGACCAATTCAAAATGGCCAGTACTGGTATGTTTCAGCTCACTAGTGCCTGCTAGTTCTGGTGGCCTAGTCAGTTACGTGCTGGACTGCTAACCACAAGGACGGCAGTTTGAGCCAACCAGTCATTTCACAGGAGAAAGACGAGGCTTTTTGCTCCCATAACGATTTGCAGCCTCGGAAATCCTGTACAGGGTCACTATGAGTCAGAAACATGACTCGGTGGCACACCACTGGTGCCTAGGATACTGATCTTTACGTGTTCCATTTCATTTTTGACGACTTCCTGGAGTCATACTTTGTACATTCCATGTTACGGTTATGGTTATTAATGGGTATTTATGGCTATTTCTCCCCATTTGAGTTGCAGCCCTTCAGCAAATGAAGGTCCCGAAAGCTTTGTTCCATTTGTGCCTTTAAGGTCACCTCCACTTTGAGGTGGCAGCTCTTCTCCAGTTGTATTTTGATTGCCTTCCAACCTGAGGGGCTCATCTTCCAGCGCTGTATCTGATAGTGTTTTGCTGCTATTGATCAGGTTTTCAGTGCCT
Source organism: Chrysochloris asiatica (assembly GCF_000296735.1). Lineage (NCBI taxonomy): Eukaryota > Metazoa > Chordata > Mammalia > Afrosoricida > Chrysochloridae > Chrysochloris > Chrysochloris asiatica. The sequence continues at coordinate 2,264,073 of NW_006408801.1, read as the reverse complement.
GCCCGTTCAGAAGTGGTACACCTTTCCTTCTTTCTACTGTGTCTTAGTCTGGAAGCTCAGCTGAGACCTGTCCACAGAGGTGACCCTGCTGGTATTTAAAACACCAGTGGCATAGCTTTTAGCAACACAACAAACACACAAGCTACCGAAGTATAACACACTGACAGACGAGTAGTTGTTTGGTAGTGTTGGGTCCCATAATTCCTGTGAGAATTTCACAAATCCATCTGAGCCTCAGTGAGCTCGATTTCATATGTGGATTCTTCTCATGATGATTTAATAAGTCTTCAAAGCCAATCACCCTGGTGTGGCGCTGCAGGTTAATGCACTGGACTGCAGGGTCAGTTTGAACTGCAAGGTCGGCAGGTCAAGCTCATCAGCTGCTCCTTGGAAACCCTATACAGGGTTGCTACGAGTTGGAACCGACTTGATGACACTTAACAACAACAAGCCAATCACCCACTTTGGGCAGAACGTTTGAGGCTTAAGACAGATGGTTTCTTTCCAGTTATGTGTGATCTATGGCTCTTGAGTTGCTTTCAGATCTGCTAGTGAAATGGGACTCTTTAGTATTGCAATAAGGTACTTTGATGAAAACACTCTTTTCTTGAGCAAACTGAGACTGGTTTGGGGGGTTACTAGAGAGCAGAGCCTGGATTTTATACTCCTAAGCATAGTGGTTATGAGTCGGGCTGTGAACAGCAAGGCCAGCAGTTCAAAACTACCAGCTGTTCCACCAGAGAAAGATGAGGCGTTCTGCTCCCGTAAAGATTTATAGCCTCGGAAACCCTGTACAGGGTCACTATGAGTCGGAACCGACTCCACGACACATAACCACCACCACCACCAGTTAAGCATGCTGGGCAGAATTTCTTTCATATTCACTTGATAGTCCCCTTGGTTAATGCCTTTCGAGGTGCCTGGACCTGGATGCAGAAGATGAGCTGTGCCTGCCTTTTCACTGAGAGGAATCTTCACGGATGAGCACAGGCTGCCTTGCTGCTCTGTACCCCTTGAGGTGGACTGGGTTTCTTCTGGAGAATTTCCTTTCGTGGCAGTGAGTTGATCCCAGTGTCGTTGTTTGAGGGAATTAATAGGAAGGTACACATTTTAATTATCGGACCAGAATTATACATTGAAAGCCTGCTCCCAGCGTCTTAACGTGTCTTGCACAATGGGATCAAAGTATGCCTAGATGCCTAGTTTTAAAGACATATATACACAGAACATGCACAGACTTAAAAAAGGAGGATTGGTTGGTGTTGGCAGCATGATAGGACACTGCCTCACTGCCTACAGCATGCTGTTCATGGACACACGGGTGGGTGTGGGAATCTCGGCATCCCCTGGTTTATAACCACACGTTTGTTACCGTGGCTGAATTGTTACAACCACATGTTTGTTACCGCAGGTTACTTGTGGTTGAATACTCACAGTGTCTTTCTTTCCATCCAGATGAAACTATTTCTTTTAGACGATTATACAGAAATACATAGTTTGTAAAATGCAAAGTCATCTTTGCCATTAAGATATTTACAACTTACAGAAGAAAACTGCATTTTGTGGGAAAGAAGCAAAACAAAACCCTCCAACAACGCTGTAGACGTTTCCCAGCACTGACACATTTTGTTAGGATTGAAAACATTGTCTGTATGGATTTGCTAATCAAAAGTAAATAATTTAGATACCTAAATTTCAATTGGAGTCCTGGTGTGGCGCTGTGGGTCAGTTTGAACTGCAAGTTTACGAGTTGCTCCTTGGAATACCAGGTCGCTATGGATCAGATCCGACTCGACATCACTTAACAGCAATAACAAAATTTCAGTTAAAAAAATCTAAATGACACTAGGCTGTATGAGTTTTGATGCAGCTTGTGTGTTTTAGGTACCCCTCAGTTCACGCTTTGTGAGGTGTGCATATCCACAGTGATCCCCAAATCCCTCATTCTCCGTGTGGTCAGGGCACTAGTCCCATCGGAGCAGAGCTTGACTGTGCGTACCAGCTGACTGTCCATTCAAGGAAACACTTTTTGATGGTAGACATTGGGTTATTTTCCATTTTTTCCTAGTGCTCAGCAAATTCTTCTGATACACAATTGTGTCCTCTTCTGGGAATATTTCTTTAAGATAGTTCCATGAGGTAGATGAATTGATTTTTGTTGTTACGTGCCATCACATGGGTTCTGCCACATGGTGTGCCAGTCCTGTGCCATCTCATACTTGCTGCTTTGCCTGAACCCATTTTGAGTTCTGTGACAGTCCATTTTGTTGGCATTTCCTCTTTTTCATTGGCCTTCTACTCAGCCAAGCATGATGCCCTTCTCCAAGGACTGGTCCCTCAAAACACCTGAGACCAAGTTTCGCCTTCCTGTCTTCTAATTAGGGAGCATTTTGGCTCTGCTTCTTCCAGGACAGACTCGTTTGTTCTTCTGGCAGTCTATGGTTTATTCAGTATTCTTCACAAGCACCATAATTCATATGCATCCGTTTTTCCTTATTCATTGTCTAGTTCTTGTGTGGTTATTGATAATGCCGTGGTTTGTGTCTGGCACACCTTAGTGACATCTTTGGTTTTTTAATAGTTTAAAGAGATCTTTTACAGTAGGCTTGGCCAGGGAAATACCTTGTTTGATTTCCTGATAATTTTCATTGATATGTTCAACATATTTTGATTTCCTGATAATTTTCATTGATATGTTCAACCAAATTTTTCAACAAAGACATTGAACCAGTTTATACCCCAACAGGGGAGTCCTGGTGTGGCAATGTGGGTTAATGTGTAGGACTGCAAAGTCAGTTTGAACTGCAAGGTTGGTGATTCAAGCTTACTAGCTGCTCCTTGGAAACCCTATACAGGGTCAATATGGGTCAAAACCAACTCGGTGGCACTTTAACAACAACAACAACAGCGTGATTCTGGAGTTTTTCTTTTTCATCACTGTGCTAGGTTGCCTCTCATCTTTATTCTCTATACAGCCTGTTTAGGAAAACTGTTAGTAGTGACGAAGGCACGTTGTCAAGTTGTCTTCTGTAATGTGAGGGTCTGGACCACTGGGACAGTCTTTAGCTCTGATAGCCAATGGTCCTTCCTGAAGACCCCTCTGGTCCTCAGGACCCACCCACTCCAGTTCTTTTTCACGGTGAGATGCTCAACAAGTTGAATGTGCTCTCTTTGCTGTTGGACTCCCTTCAGCACAGTGCCCAGATTCTACTTGAGGGCCTCACTTGGGCCTGCGCTTGGCCCACAGTGGGAACGGCCGCTGCCTCTCCCATGTGAGCTCTTCCATTTGAGAAAGAGAGGAAGACATGGGACTTACGATGTGTCAGCCAGTCTCAGAGCAGTCTTCAGCTGGATGAATGGTCACAGTTTCCCCAACATTTTGAAGCCCTCTTGTATCCGCACAGGTGGGTGGGTGGGTGGTAGAGGAAGTCTTTTTGGAGTTCCAGCTGTCTTTTTCTGTGTGTTCCCGAGTACATTTTGGACAATTCATATTTTGCTAGAAAATCAGTCCTGTCTTTCACCCATGTTAAAAAGTATATTACCTTAGACTTTTGAAGAATATTATTGTATTCTTTTAATTTTAATGTTTTCAGTCGTTATTCTACCCAGTCACCTCCCCCCCGATTTTACCCCTGTGTTAGGTCTATGAGCCCTTTATCTAAGAGCACACTCAGGATTTTGTGTACCAGTTTTACCGTTTGTTTGATCCCCCCCCCCACCTTGTTTTCTGATTTGCTCATGATGACTTTAAACATATTCAACTTAAAAGGTTTTTATTTTTTGACATTTTAATTTTAACTCCTCTAGCAACTTATATATTTTTTGCTTTTGCCTTTTAATTTTGATATAGTGGTTTCATGTGAGTTTGAAAGTAGACTTTGGATTCCCTCTCGGCTCCAGGAGTTGCTATGGAAAGGGTTGATCAGTTCTGGTTCTGGTTGATCAGTTCTGGTTCTGGTTCTGGTTCTGGTTCCCCGCTTTCACACGCTATGTTTGTTGTGTTTTCTATTCATGCATGTGCTGGTTTTAATTTATGAACCTTCCATACGTTTGCTTTGTGGTGAGTCTCAGTGTGCTTTCTTGTATTCAGATACTTCATGCCTTGTTGCATAAACCTGATCTTGTTGGCGTTCTTCATGTTTTATAAATGATGTCTGACCCGTCAAGTTTCAGAGCGATTTCTTGGTTCTCCTGGATCCATTCCGTTTTGCCTTGCATATATGCACACTTTTGTGTGATTTGATGTAAAAGCTTTTATTAATTATATTCTTTGTGATTGTTAATGAAAAGTGCTTTTTTTTTTTTTTCTAGTAAGATTTTAGCAGTTTAATGCCCCCCACCCCCCAATGAGTTCAATGTTTAATAATATTTCTGTTTTCACTGGAGTTTTGTTTGCATTTTCTGGCATACTCTGTCGACCCTTTATGTGTGACTTTCCCAGTTCCTTAGTTAGGGTGTGTCTGTTTGAGAGCAAGTGGTTGGATTTGGGTTTTGTCTGTAACTTGGAGGTTTTCACATAAGTCACTTTCTTTCCATTTATTGTGGAAGCAGATCGATGTGGTGTTTATGTCCTAATTTTAAAATCTTTTATCTTGTTTGTTTATTTATTTATTTTTACTATTTTCTAGTTTTTTTGCTGTATGAATTATCCTCATAGCCCTTTCCTCAGAAAGTATGAAGAATATATGAGGGAGCTTCAGAAAGTTCCTGGAAAAAATGGAATGACAAGATACTGGAGTTTCCCATGAACTTTTAGAAGCCCCCGTTTATAATATTTTAAGTTCATTTTGTGTCTTTTGCTTAAACCTGTGTTTCCCAATTTATCAATTTCAGAAACCATGTAAGTTGACTTCCCCTCTGGTGGAAGATGAAGAAATCGGCTCTCTTGTACCACCTTCCCCTTTCCTCCCCATCCTTGCCCCTCTGCCCACATTGCCGCTGCAGTTCCGCTTTGGGATGTTTCTTAGCGAGTTATTGTTAATGCATGAATCTGACACTTTATGGATGGATGTCATCTCAGTGAGTGTAATAATTGCTCGTGTATTTGATGGGTAGGTAACAGCTGTTTGACTTCATCCTTTTTTGTGTTTCCTTCGTTGTTCCTTGGTTTAGTGATCCTTACCAGCATTTTCTTTTTCCTTCTTGCTGTGTGAGAGATCTTGAATAGGATGCGGCTTTGGCTGCGCTTCCTTTCCTGGTTGGTTGTGAAGGACAGACCAGTGAGGTTGCTCATCCTGGGGGAGGCGTCGGCGGGGCAGGATGTCGGAGCAGGAGGGGCCCTGAGGGATCCAGCCATCGCAAAATGGGCCACATGGGGAGACCAGGGCCCAGGTGAAAACATGTCCATGAGCATTCATTGTGTGTGTAAGCACATGTGTGCATGCATGTGAGCGAGCACATGCACATGTGAGCATGTGTGTCTGAAAGTGTGTGAATAGATGTGCACACATGCAGGTCAGCACACGAGTATTTGAATGTGAGCAAACATGTGAATGAACACACGTGTATGTGAACGTGTGGAAGTGTTTAAGCCAGCAAGTGTGTGAAGGTGTGTGTGTGTATCTGCATGTGAATGTGTCTGGGAGTGTGTGATGAGCGTGTGTCTGTGCATGAGCATGTGTGTGAATTTATGATCATACTGGCATATGTGTGCATTAGTGTGTAAGCATGTGTGTGTACATATGTGTGTATATACAGGCATGTGTGGGGGTGTGTGTGTGCCTGGGAGTGTGTGATAAGCCTGTGTCTGTGTGAATGTGTGTGCATTTATGAATACACAGGTATGTATGTGAGTGTAATGAATGTGTGTAGGTGTGTCTGGGCGTGTGTAATGAGCGTGTGTCTGTGTGAGCATGTGTGTGCATTTATGAATATATAGGCATGTGTGTGCATGAGTAATTTGTGTAAGCATGTGTGCACGTGTGAGTATATTGGTATGTGTGAACATGTAATGAGCATGCCAGTGTGAGCATGTATATGTACATATGACTACAGATGTGTGTGTGTGTGTGTGTAAGCACGTGTGCATACATGAGTATACAGGTATGTGTGTGAACTTTTGTAATAAGCATGTCTTGTGAGCATGTGTGCACACTACTATACAGGCACATGTGTGTGAACGTGCAATGAGCATGTTGGTGTGAAAGCATGCATGTGCACATGACTACAGGCACATGTGTGCACAAGTGGGTAATGAGTATGCATGTGTGTAAGCTTGTGTGTATACAGGCATGTATGTGTGAACGTATAATGAGTGTGTGTGAGAGAGCATGTGTGTGCACACATGACTATACAGGCATGTGTGGGGGAGCATGTGTGTTGGGTGTGTGCAGGAAGGGCAGGATGAGCCACAGTAGAAGTGGTTTTGATAGGACTCCATGACTGGGGATCTGACTTGCTCATTTCTGGCTCTGTCATTTTGGGTTGTGGAGGCCTTTTGAAGGTTTTCTGGGATCATGGACCAGGCAACTCTGGTCTGCAGTGGATAAGGACTTGGGACCCATGTGAGTAATGCCTGTCACATGTGCCTTGGCCCCCTCGAATGGATAGCCCCGCTTCTCTGACCTCAGTTGGTGATCTTCCAGAAACTCTGGTCCCTAAGCCTCCCATGAATTCTGGGATAAGCATGAACCATCATCATACAGGGTGCATTTCGAACCACCCATTTTACAGACTGGAAACCCTACCAGGCTACATGATGGTCTGAGACCACCATCTTGTAGCAGAAAGTAGAACAGCGCCCAGGGCCCTGTGAGTCTTGTCTGGGAGCAGCTGCCCTCCTCCTCCTTTGCCGTAGTCCTCAGCTTTACCCCGTTCCCAGGACACAGGGAGTGATAAGGGCACACACAAGAATGGTTTCTTTCTTATGTGTTCAGAACGTTGAGAACCTGAGTGATATTTTCAGCGGGTGCTGGCTATCAAACATGCTTCTAGAATTACTCTAGGAACAGATTCAATACTAATACTGTTCCTATCTGCATTTTTTTGTTACGGTGGGAAAAAAATGAAAGGCAAAAATTACTTATTTCAAGACTCTTAATAATCTTTTCCTTCATGATTTCAAAACTAAGACTTACTTCTCCCATTGGGTGGGGGGAAGTTTGTTGTTGAGAATACTCAAAGGGGCTTCAGAAAGTTCATGGAGAGATTCCGTTTTCCCACAGCCAGTCCGACACTTTCTACAGATACCTTTGGGGACGTGGGGGACATTCTTTTGGTTGTGTAGCCCCTCACACTCTCCTCTTAGTAGGTGTCTGCCCCCCGCCCAACATAAACTCACTGTTTCCCTGAACCCTTAACCTGCTATTGTCACTTGTTTCCACACAGATATGTTTTAAAAGACCAGGGTGCTCAAGGAAGCTGTTTCCATTTCAGTGAAATTAATTTCTTTCTTTTTATTATTATTATTAATGGTGCAGTGGGTTAAACAGTGGACTGTTCACTGAAAGGTCAGTGGTTCAAGCCCACCAGGTGCTCCACTGGAGAAAGATGAGGCTGCCTGCTCCTGTAAAGATTTACAGTCTCAGAAACCCTGTGGTAAAGTCACTATGAGTCAGCATTGATTTTTAAGAGGCATTGGGCAGTTGTAATGGTTGTCTGATTTTAAGAAAACATCAGGGGATACTTTTGGTTTGAGATTAGAGATGATCTTTTGGAGCCCATGAGGACTGGACATTTCTATGGCGTCTTTGATCAAAAAGTTTGCTAATGGTAGGTGGGTACCATCCAGTCCTGGTCTCGTGGCAAAGGGGGTAGTTGTTCCTGGAGGCAGTCAGCCACACGCTCAAATCTGGCTCTCCTCCCTGACTTTGCTCCTTCTCTTCCGCTCCAGGTGAATAGAGACTGATTGTTCTGCCTTTGATGGCTGTTTGCAAGTGTGTAAGACCCCAGACACTATACCTTGAGTTAGGGGGAGGTAGAACAGCAGCATTGAAATGCTATCTGTATTTTTTATTTCTTCTGGCCAACAGATTGGAAAGGAAGCCTGTAAATCCTGTCTTGGATGTGAGTAGACTAGAACATCTCTTTCTGAAAGGTGCTTTACATTAATCAGCTCACTAGAATGCAGTAGGCAAAGAGAGAGCAGCACAGAAGGAGTGTTTAGAACCAGGCTGGTTTCACTGACTTACTTAACTTTAGGAAAACCATTTTCAAGTGCACAGTATGCTTGGTAGTACTGAGGGATTTATAGAAAATCACAGATAAAAATTGCTCAATGTGAGTGACGTCAGAATGTTACTGCTTTTGGCTGAGCCTGGTTTGTAAAAAATTCAACTGGAGTCAAACTCTCAGACTAGTAAACCCGAGAGGGGAGCTCAGGGTTCCTATGGAATTTCCAGTCGGGAAGAGAGGAACATTCCAGAGCCGATTTATATAAGGGCTCCTTGGGTCACAGTGCCACCGTGTCTGTTAATGCAGCATCTAAAATAACCTTAGCTTGGAATCTCTCAAGCAGTCATTGAACAAAAAACCACCCCGAAAAGCATGTTTGTGTGGGCTAGAGATAGGCACTTGATGAAGCCTGCTTATAAATTAGAGTCCTAAAACCTCCAAGTGGTTCCAGAACCGAGTTAAAAGTGAAAAGAAAATTAAAAAGGAAGAAAGAAACAGAGGACGAACAGCTAGCTTCCTTGGAGTCTCTGCTGACTTGGAGAAGCAGCCGTGCAGCTGGGAGCTGGGTGTGTATCATGGCCGCCGCCCACAGGCAGGCTGCCCTAGCTTCCAGGACTTGGAACTCACATCTCGAAAAACAAATCGTCTTTTCTTAATTAAAAAAAAAAAAATTTTTTTTTTTTTTTAACAATTTGTCATGATAGACTCTGATCCTCATTTTCCTAATACAGTTTCCAGAGGCACACGTTTTACATTTGACACCGAATTACTTAAGTAAAATTCTTACTCCTTTGATTTCCTTTAGATTCTTTGACATGGTTTTTTTTTTTTTTTGTGGGTGAGTGTGTGACATGCTATTTTTGGGAAGGCACACCATTGAAACCTTTTGATTTTTAAGCATTAAAAGCCTCTTTTGGTTTTTATAATAAATAATATTGGAAGGAAGCACAGGATGACTGGGTGTAATTTTCTCAGTACTTTGTGTAGACTCTTTCTGATTCTAGTACTATCCAACAGTAGAAGATAAAAACATAAAATGAAGTCTCTACTTAATACCAACATCAAAGTATGTATTTAAAAACAAAAACACTATTAAATGTTTTGCTCAGTTGACTAAAGTTACCCAATTCCTTTGTATCTAAAAAGTGAATGAATCGTCTCCTTCTCCCAACCTAGTAATTTTATTTAACTGCTTTTTATGTTGCGAGAAAGCGCTTTTAGTGTAAAAACAGCAGTGGAAATTATTACGAGATTTTTGGTTATTTCAGTGTAGGAGGGAAAATATGTAACCTAAAATCATGAGTATGTTTTTTTTTTAAACTATCCACTTTGTGTAGTACATACATTCATAGACCTTTACTAAAAGTTATTAAAAAAATAAAACTCCTCTAAATATAATACATGTAACTTTCTTAGTAATTTAAAAATGAGGACACCCAATCGTTAATAATAATAAGTCTGGGGTATAATTTTGAACCAGTGACTTCACCAGGCTGCATGATTTACTAATTTTACATTTTGCTGGGAGAAAGCGAACCCTTTTCTTCCAGTATAAGGAGACATTCTTTGCACACCCTAATTTCAGAGCCTCGGTTATTTTTACCCAGGCATACAGAGCTAAACATGTGGAAACATTATGACTTCATTTTAAAAAAGAAAGCTGTTCAGTAATGAACTTTGTCCTTCACATGCTGTGGGAAACCTGAAACACCCAAACACTTTAAGACAGTGTGTCCCCCTTTTTATCTTCTTGTACCCAGTGGGTGGCTCAGGAACCTTGACTTGTTGCAGAGAAGTGGAGAAGTGGAGGAGTGGTTAGGAGAATCCGTGTAAGCAGGACTCTGTATGCTTTGAGGGAGAGTCTGTAGAATGAAGGGGCGGGGGGAAAAGATTAATCAGCACTGTGATCTAGTCCCCTCCGCCTGGAAGAGTTTTAGGGAATATGGGCCTGCCCCGAACCACAGCTACTAAAGGACGCTGTTGTTCCGTGTTAACTGAGCCCATTGCGACTCATAGCAACCTTATGCACAACAGAAGGAAACCCTGCTTGGCCCCATGCTAACCTCACAATTGTTGTTATATGCGAGCCCATTGTTGCACTGTGTTGATCCATCTCATCTGGGGTCTTCCTCTTTTTCTGTGATCCCTCCACTTTACCAAGCTCGATGTCCGTCTCCAAGGACTGGTCCCTTCTGACAACATGTCTTAAGTGCTGGAGATGAAGTTGCCATTCTGGCTGTACTTCTTTCAGCAGACGTGTTGATTCTTCAGGCAGTCCATGGTACTAAGTATTCTCCAACCCCGGAACTCAAATGGATAGATTCTTTGGTCTTCCTTATTCATTGTCCAGCTTTCCCATACGTATGAGGGAAGAAAAGCATCAGCAATCTGGATTTGGTATCTCCACATTCACGTAAGTGAAGTCAACACATTTCTGGAAAGTACAAGAAATGGTTGTGCATTTCTGTCTCTTTCCAATCCATTGGGGTCCCCGACCTTAGCAAGCCTCATTTTCCGTCTTGTCCCAGGACGATGGTTTCACTTGCTCAAGGAGATCTTCTCCCAGACGAATGGTCTCTATTTACTGGTATTTGAAGGAGTCCAGGTGTTGCTGCAGTTAAGCCCTCGAACCCACAAAGCAGCTTCATGGAAGAAAAGCCAGCAGTCTGCTCTGGAGAAGATTAATTAGTGTAGGAAACCCTGGGGGTGGGGGTGGGGTGGGGAGTTCTGGTGCTCCATGGGATCACCGTGAGTCAGAATCGGCTGGACCGTGGACACTATCAGTCACCGCTATTCAGAATGCTGACGCTATGACGTGTTCTCCAAGCACAAGTCTGGAATACGTCACAGATGATCTTGTTTGGAAGTCTGCCCAGGGTGGCCTGTACCCATTACCCTGGACTCGATGCTGACTCATTAGTGACCCTACGCGCGTTGGCGAACAAGGCTATGATTGTCATGGAGACACACTGCCATGCCTGTCTCCCTCAGAGCAGCTATTGGGTTCAAACCGCCGCTGAGCTCCCAGTTAGTGACTGAGAGCTTCAGCATATCCGAAATACTGGAGACCAGGTTGCACCATCCTGGCTGCGCAGTCCTTGGTACGCTGAATATTCTTCTCCAACACCGAAACTCAAATGCATAGATTCTTTGGTCTTCTTTATTCAGAGTGGAAGAGGAAGTTTGAGACCAGCAGCTGGTTGTTGGAAACAGTAAGTGTACTGCTCTGGGTTCACCACCTGTGTTTTTTGTGTAGTTTTCTGCAGAGGGATGTTGTTGTTGTTGTTAAGTGCCCTCGAGTCGATTCCGACCCATAGCGACCCTGTATAGGATTTCTGAGTAGCAGCTGGTGAGCTTGAACTGAAAACATTGCAATTCAAACGGCTTTGCAGTCTGGCGCATTAATCCACAGCGCCACACGTGGAGAGGGATAGACAGCCGGTATTCAGACTGAAGGTGAATGTTACTGAATTTACAGCATGGCACGTCTGCAAGTCCAGGAAATTGCCACACCCCGCTCAGTACAGTAGGCTGCCCATGGGGGTTGCACAACTGTTTCGAGGCTCCTACTTGGGTGTATTGCGCTGGCAATTAGTGTCGCTGAGCCTGGATTTGAGCCCTGGTCCCAGGTGTCCGGTGTGGTAAATTGTCCCAAATTTGTGGTCTCTCTTCATGGAATAGCTGTATTTGTGAAAGGCCACGTCTGCCACCAGGGGACAGCTGTGGCTCAGCAACCTTGACTTGCTGAGCTCTGGTTGTTCTTGTTAAGTGCCGTGAGTCGGTTCCAACCCATAGTGGCCTTGTATAAGGTTCCTGAGGAGCAGTTGGTGAGTGTAAACTGCCCACCGTGCGCTAGTTGTTGTTGTTGTTGTCAGGTGCCATCGAGTCGGAACCGACTCATAGCGACCCCATGCACAGCAGAACGAAACAATGCTCGATCCT